>NC_056475.1:32085137-32307637 GCF_008729295.1 Plectropomus leopardus | reverse complement strand
AACAAAAACTGGACTTTTAAAATACATGGAAACATGTTAGTCCAAGTTAAATTTCTCAAAGTCTGACCACTACACCGGGATAATGTGGTTGGGAATCGAATTACTCTTTCACATATACAGTACACCTCAGCCAGACCTGAACTGTCTGAGGTGTTCTGCACGTGCTCCATAGTCCCCGCGCCGGACTTTGACCCTGAAGTCAAACAGAAAAAATTCATAAAAGAAATCTGGGAAAACAAAAGAACAAGAAGAGAATAAAACAAAACAATAAGAAGGTAAAGAGTAAAGCACAGAGTATGTATAAAATGTACAGTGCTGAGAAGTCCATGTCGCCACTGCTCAATGTGCAGCCTGTTTGCCACTTGCTGACTTTGGTATGTGATGTAACAGATCAACAGGAAAAAGATCCAATAGCAACTAGCTAAAAGGGGACATATCTCCACCTGCCATGGAGGAGTCTGACATCTGTCATTAAATGGATTCTCCTCCGCTGTTTTATATACTGGGACGAGGACAGCAGTCCAATATAATGGCCTTATCGGACTATAACCATAGCTCCACTAAACTGTGCATGGAAACATACCGAGTGTATGTTGGAATGAGTGTTTATGGACATAAACTGAAAAAGTGTTGTTATAGCTCATATAATGCATGTCAATATACAGAAAGGACTCTGATCAGCAGATCTCTCTCCTGGGATTATTTTGGGGCCAAGAGGACGACAAATCCCAATGAGGACATAGTTACAGTACTTACATCCTACTACATCCAGAGAGAGCTGTGTATCTGGTTTGTAAAAAGCAAACGCTCCCTATGAAAAGATTGACCCTTCAGCTCCTTGTTTCCCAATCCGGCAGGGCAGCTGAAGTTTATGAGGCAGAGCAGGTCGTTCAAAAATCAGACAAGAAGCAGTTCGATTCCTGGCTACTCCACTCCACATTTGGATTTACTCTTAGGCATTATACTAAACCCTAAACTGCTTCCAATGGTTGTTCCATCAGTATGCGAGTGTGTGTGTGAATGACTAACTGAGTAGCAGGTGGCACCTTGTATGATTGCCTCAGACAGTAATGTGTGAATGAGTGAATTTTACTCATTGGATGGCTGGCAAGGCACTATACAAGTGCAAATAATCCATTCTGCCATTACTATTATTCAAATAATTATAATAAAATGCAAGAAAAAAAAAAAACATATTTATAATTATCATAATTACATATTTGAAATTGTGCTACAAAATAATTAGCGTTTTATGCACTTTTTCAAAAGTCAATTTTTTATTGTATTTATATTAACCTTCTTTTTTAAAATTAATTTTCAGGTAATTTTCTTGTACTTTTTACCAATTTCTTGCTAATTTTTTGGTCATTTTTCTTTTTCCATTGAGCATTGCCTTCTCCCCATGTTTTTGAAAGAAATCCAGCTAGCTCGCTCAGGTTTCAGAAAGTTAAATATGTATTGTCTTTATCTTTAAGTGGAAGGAGGTGGCACAGCCAAAACCTCATCTACATGAAACAGTAGCTAACTGTCTCAGTGGCACCTCGGGATATGAACAGATGGAAGTGTTTAGCAACCTTACCCACCTACCCCTCCCACGCAAAACACACACACACCAGGACCAACACACACCTTCTCCATCTCTTTTTTCCCACCTCTCCTCTACCCTATCTCTCCCTCCTGTGCTCCCCTTCCTCCCCCCGCCAAATTTTCAGTTAACCTGTCAGTTCTCATCGCCAAAAATTCAAAATGCCATACTCCTTGCTCTGACTTCTAACCATTCACCCCCGCTCTTCCCTGTCTCCTTCATGGTGACATGAAAGTCCCCCTTGAAACATGAGGATGTCTCTTCTCTGCTGTTAGATGCAGAACGTCTGGCTGAGATCACAGCGATTGCAGGCGTAGCTTGTCTTGTATAATAAAAGCAGTCACTTAGCGTTACATGACACAGTAGAAGCACGTTTACCACAACAGCAACCATGAGACTTTTGATGATCTACCTGGGTTAAACAACAAATAACTCATGATGTGCCATCCTCGCTGTAATACACTGTGTTTGAAAAGGAATAATGACTGATGTGTGCAACATCTAAAACAGAGCTCATGTGGTGAAGGGATGCATGTAAATGTGTCATTTCTCACTGAGATTGACTGATTGATTAAACAAGTGTACCAAAAAGCCATGTAGCCCAGCTTGTCCTGTGTTACAACATCAAATAGCAGTCTCTTCCGTGAGCCTTGGCAGTCCTGTCCAGTGAATTGCAGGCCATTTGCCCTTGCACAGAGGGCAGCTCCCAGCAGGCCTGGCCATAGTGACAGTTTGTTGTTGTTTATAAGGTCATCCCCACCATAGGGGGCAGCATATTCATTACACCCACCCCATGGCTCTGTTTGTCTCTGGCAGTCTGCTTCTCTGTGGGCTCCTGTCAGAAGGTCAGAGGGTATTTACTATTATTCTCCTCTTGTCTTCACAACAGGCCAGTAAAGTCATAACACCTCTGGAAAGAGTTAAAGGTTAATTGCCTCGTCTAAGCAAAAATGGCAAGTTGACATGACAGATGGAGCAAAATCTGTGACATTCAAATTATTCTGCATGCAAATGCAACCAGATTCAAACAGATTATTGACGTAAGAGCTGCAATGATTAGTTGTGTATGGTAAAATAGTTAAATATTTGTATATACAATATATATAAAAATATATAATATATTAAAGATTATTACAACTATTTTAAAAATTAACTATTAAAATGAATTAAAGTGACACTATGAAACTTCAAAAGAAACACATTTTTTAAATCTTATTTTTTATTTATTTAAGCCATATTTAACCAAGTAAGTCCCACTGAGATCAACAATCTCTTTTAAGAAGAGAGACTTAGCCATGACAGCAGCATAAGAAAAAGTTACAAACAATGATAACAATAATAAAAACATATAAAAATATACAGTAACATGTAGAAATGTTAAAAATACTTATGTGCACTGACAAGTACCAACTGAGTCATTCACCCTTGTACTTTTGAGAGCCTTTAATTCAGGCAGAGTGACCAGTTCTCTTAGTTTAAAATATTTTTGGAGTCTATTCCAAGAGAGGGGAGCAGAGCACATAAAGCTTTCTTCCCCAGCTCAGCCCAGGCACGAGGAACAGCCAAGAAGACTAAGTATTGAGATCCAGACGGTGGCTACAGTCAGATCTCTTTTCAATCAAATTGCAAATGTAAGAAGGAAGTTTATTTGTAAGGCTTTATAAGTGAACAATTACCAGTGACTGAGCATACGAAAGGTCAAAGATGGCTATAAGTCCTGGAATAAAACATACAGTGATGAATGGGAACTTTACAATTTGTAACAAATCTCAGTGCACTATGATGCAAGTGATGTATTCATGTACAACAGATCACCATGATCCAGAACAGGTGAAAGTGTAGCAGCAGCCAGTCTTTTTTTTTTTTTTGACCTCAACAAAGAAACAGGACTTATTTCTGTAATGAAACCCAAACTTCAGCCTCAGCTTTTAAAAAGATTGTCAACCTGAGGTTAAAAAGAAAAGGAGTCATCAAGCCATCAATCGATTTTTGTAGTAAGAGACAACTTCTAACTTCTTTCCATGAGCATTAATAATATCAGGAGTGTTTTCTTAGCATTAGGGAAATACATAATATGCGTTTTTTCACATTTAAAACCAGCTTTAGTTGTGATAGTCGAATCTGGACAATCTACATTTGGCCACAGTTTTATGATGGATGAACCAGCACAATATATGACAGTGTCATCTGCATAAAATGAAAGTTTGAATTACCCACATTTTGACCCAGACTATTACTATAAATTTACTTTCTTCTTAAAAAGTAAAATGAACAAATACAAACAACAAAAAAAAAAAAAACCTTGGCAAAGTTTAGGTAGATAATTCTGTGTAGGTGACATTACTGAGCCAGTCTGGTAACATTTTAATTTTTCTCTACTTTTGTAGGTGTTACCTGATGTTGTTATACTTACTACTTACTTTTTCCCCACAGTTGCCACTCATGGCAACAGTGGCTGCTGTTCAACAAAAATGACACAGTCTTAGTCTAAAGCCAGGGTGTGTCACTGTTGTTGAACTGCAGCCACTGTGGTCACATGTGACATATGGTATAACAGTAAAAGTCAAAGTGAGCTGCTAGTTCTACCTGTTAGAGCAAGACAGGTGGCAACACTCCCTGCATGTGTGAATTGAGCAATGGCGCATATAATTGATTGATAATTTAAATGAAAATATCTTTGATTTGTAAGAGGAAAAAATGGATTATGTCGTTTGTCAAGCAAAAATGCGAAACATTTCAAGGCTCCACTCTTTTATGTGAGCATGTGCTCCTTGTCTTAACATTATAGTAAGTTGAATGTCTCTGTATTTTGGACTATTGGATGGACAAAACAAAACATTCGATGATGCTAGTTTGGGTTCTGGGAAAATGTGAAAGGTATTTTTCAATATTTAATCGATTATTCTAGAGAGTAATCAGCAGATTAATCAAATAAGAAATACATTTAGTTGCATGTGCATATATACATGTTAGTGTGACATATATTTTTAATTTAATTTATATAAATTAAATTATAATAATTTATAAAATTTATATTTTTTAATTTAATTTTAAGGCTCAAATCCAGCAGTCGATTACCAACAATTAACCTTTATAAGAGGTACATTTCAATCCCAGAATCATCTTCATTAGACTCAAGCGTGCAGTGTTGTGAAAGAGAAACAGAGAGAAAAAGAAAGACATAGACCAAGGAAGTGTCTGGCAGTGGGAGCAGCCAGCTAAGTGAGGTTGTTAGGAGGAAGCGCTGACAGTCCAATCCAGCACAGCGACCATTCAAAAGACAGCTCCTTTTGTTTCTTCCTTCCTTTCTTCTGCCAGGGTAGAAAAAGAGGGTGAATCGCTCTGTGCGCAGTAACCCACTGACACCTCCCTCTGATCTGCCTCCTGCACTCTACCTCCTCCACCCCCCCGCCCCCCCACCACTACCAGCCTCCCCTCCCTCTACTACATCCCCTCACTAGCACTCTCCTCGCTCCACCTCCTCTCTCCCCCCCACAACTCTATCCCCCACCTCCAGCCCCCAACCCCCATGCATAAGCCCATGCCTAAGAGTCACTCTCCTGGTTGCCACAGTAACCAGCTCACTCTCTCTCTCTCTATTTCTCTCTCTCTCTCTCTCTCTCTCTCTCTCTCTCTCTCTCTCTCTCTCTCTCTCTCGTTGTCTTTCTCCCTCTCACAAGCACCTAAACAGGAGAATGTGTTTCAGTCTGTCAGAGACAGATAGAAGGGAAATTGGAGGGAGGCATATTTCAGGAAAAAAAAGTTGTGCAATTGTCTGTCTTTCTACAGTTCTTATCTATGCATGCACCGCAGAGCAGAAAAGGCAGAGGAAAAGACTGAGGGAAAAAGCAAACAGGAGGAAGTAAAGACATGAAATAAAAGAGAATAGTGAATAAGAATACCAGGAGATCACATTTCTACAAACCAAATGGTCCAAGAATCTTTTTCTTACATTTACAGCACCAGTGGTACCACAGCTAACCAGCATCCTCCACCTGCCCCAGCCACATTTCCCCATCCCCCCTCCTCCACATCAATCCTCCCACGTCCTTAATACACCCCCCCATCTTGTCATCTGTGAGTGGCACTCAGGTGTTGTTGTTGGAGAGTCTGCCCATACAGCGTCATCCCTTAGACATGTCATTCAGCAACTGCGTGCTCTCCCTGTCTGTCTCTGTCTTTCTGTCTCTGTCTCTGTCTGTCTGTCTGCCCATCTGTCTCTGTCTGTCTGTCTGTCTGTCTCTGTCTGTTTGTCTGTCTGTCTGGCTGTCTGTCTGTCTGTCTGTCTGTCTCTGTCTGTGTGTCTGTCTATGATCTTCTCTTTGTCTCTAAATGTGCCTAATGTCCAATGCTCAATTACACTCTCATTACCTCCTCATCACCGTGGACACACAGCAACTGGTAGCACAATCACAAAGAGAAAAGAATGTAAATCAGTTTCGTTGGTTCTGTCAGTATTTGTGGGACTTTCTTTTCCACTGGGTGGTGGCATGTTAAATGCCCCCCCGGTGATTGCGGTAATTTAGAGCAATATGGTAATAGGGGTGCTGATGGCTATTTCTCCTCTCACCAGATGCTGCTTTTGTCCTTTCATGAGTAGTTCTCGGCTATTACATTGAAGGTTTAATTGGGTATTTTAGATCATGGGCATCACAGTTGATGAATTATAAAAATCAGCTCAGTGATCATTGATTATCACTTGTCAAAGAATGCATCATAAATTAGACTACCATTGGCTTATGCTGTTTTATTCATATAAGATAAATAAGAATAGCAGGGCACACTGTCTGTGATCTATGTACTAGCTCTGCCAAGCTGAGAGCTTTATTCATTGATTTTGTTGTACAGCTGATCACTGTTTTATTTAATTTAGATTAGAGGTCAAATAAATGAATAAATAAACATAGAGGAAACATTCTTATGATGCGTGTTTTTATACTTTCTGCAGGATTTGGGTGTTTGTTTGGGATCACACTGAACTGCTGATCATGAGAGTGAAAGCAGGACTTGTTTCTTTGTTTCATTCAAAGTCAGAAGTCCATCACAGCTTGAATAATGTAAACTTATTTGGTGTGTGTGGAATGATGCAGGCCATGCAGCCTCTACTTAGTCCCATTCCAACAAGTCTCCCAAATGAAACAGCATAATAACTGCCCTCAAGAATGATAAATATATAAAGCTTAATTATCTGAGTAACCTGTCAGCAGGACGACATTATTTGTCAATGCTGATACAAATCACATCAATTAAATAGTTTTCTGGTGTGACACAGTAAAAATATACAGTTTCATTGAAAATTATCTATTTAGAGTCCCAGCTGCACCTGCTGATGTGTGTCTTAGGCTGATTTAACAGGGAGAGTCCCTTGTTTAAACCACCTTTGCAAACAAAGGTGGCATCATTCCGCTCCAGTGTGTGATATAAAGAGGCATGACTGGCGTGACAACAGCCTTGGCCGCTAGTGTGACATATAACACATGCATCGGCAGAACTTCCGAAACAATAACATATCATAACAACAATAATCATTTACCTTACCTTTACCTCTGCTATATGATCTTGGACTGTAAGGAGCTCCTGAATCTCATGTTTTCCCAATTTGCGGACATTTATGACCGCTGTTTTTTTCTTTTCCTTTCAATTACCCGCTAATTGTTAGCAGTTGCCCACAGATATACATTTTGTCAAAACGTCACACCCATGCCACCCATGTTCACGTCTCTCCAGCTTTACATTTGACACAGACCCTGTTTTTTTTGGCTGTTACTAGACCACTATGTCCCCCCTTTTTGTGATCGGAGATTATATGCAACAGCGAGGCAGCATAACGTCATGTTATAGCAATGTACCACAGACTGAATAATATACAGCGGTACTGGTTGAAAATACTTGTCCTAAAATTCAATTCATTCCATTAAACAGTGATCCTCCTCCTGAGTGTCCATTTCTCTATCTGTCCCTCCTTCTTCAAGCCATGCAGGCTGGTGTCTGCTGTTTATGGGCATCATCAGCAGGCAGGGCTGTTTAATGAGGGCAGGGGGACAGTGTGGCACTAATTGCTGTGTGTGATTTATGCCAGTCTGGGACCATGCAGGAATTCAGGCAGACGATGGTACTTTGAGAGCAGCTGCTTTGCCCAATATTTACTTAACCCTCCGCTGGCGGGCCTGGCACTAGTGCCACTGACGACGGGTCTGTGGGGAGTCGTTTCACTGCTTGGTATTATGTAGAGCAGCAGGCTGAGGCCGTGTCTGAGGAGTGGCTCAAAGTGGGAGTGTGTGCTATATGGGTAGATTGGAGCAATTAGAGGGAATAATGTTATTAGTCTCCTGACAGTTTGGCTGTCCAGGAATTGTTGCTAGGTGATGCAATCACCTATTTTCAATATAGGAAATTGGGACTGGGATTTATGGACCCAGTCACAATGTTTATTTACAATAACTTCCAGGTAGAAAACCACCCACATCATGTTATCAAACTGCAAGCAAACTCTGCCTTAATTGATTAGTTTCATTAATATCAATTTAAGTGTACGCTATATTTAGAACATTTTCACCGCTTTAACTTGCTGTGAAACAACCAACCCTTACTGATGGGGATCATTCTAGTAAAAACAGCAGACTCTGTTGACAACAACACTAATTTTACTTCACTGAATGGCAGAGCTGCTGCTCTACTATTGCCTGTGTCAGCTGTTGTGGAAGGTAAAGAGGAGACAATATTCAAATACATTTTAACTGATATACATTTTTTTAGGTGGCTAAAATATTATTCTGCAGCCCCGTCCACAGCAAGACATTGGTTAGCTTCCATGCCGGTACTGTTTTGAAGATTGTTTCCCCTATTGATATGTGTTACCTAAACCTGATCCAAACCCTCCAAGGGATTGTCAGAGGTGGGGGCTGGCTGGGGGGGATTTTCTTTTCATCTTGACCCTCCCCAAAGCTATAAATGTTGTTCCTAATCACTCATCCTCCTGCCACCATAAATAACTTTTTTTTTTTTTTAATTCACACCAAATGTAGATCACATTAGAGCCAATACAAATCATCACCAAAACAAACGTCTCATTTCTTATGCAAACTGCAAGTCCTAATTAAAAATTGTTTTACAATACCTTCGGAAACTTTGTTTTTCTATTTTTACAGCTGTGGTAACACCCAAGTCCCTCCCCCGTGCTGACATTTTTATCGTGCCTTACCCATTTTGCGGCACTCCTTTCCCCTTCATAAATAGTAAGCAGTCCTTAACCCTAACCACCGAGAGAGGCACTTAGATGAACAGATAGGACACACTATGGGGAAACACATTTTGACACAACACCTGTAGATTTGGTTTATCAAAGACATTATCAAAGCGGACGGACGGGTCGGACCACTGTGTTTAATTCTGTCTTTTTATGTTTCAGTTACGATTGAAAATGAGGACAGATATAGACACATTTGCAGAATTTACATAACCCTAACCCTAACCCTAACCCACCAAAACAGTATTCAGTTTTCTGCTTTTGTTGTTCTGGTTTTCTGACTTTTGCTGCATGGTTAAAGTGAGGAGTCCTTCACAGTGATAAGTAGTGCTTTGAGTGTGGTCTATACTGAGTAGCATTTGTAGAGCGCTCACTCTTCTGTCATGTGTTAGCAGTGATAGACACTTCCATCCCACGCCTGTCTGCCTGCCTCATCTGGAGTGATAGTCTAAGACATCGTGGGGTTTGCATCCACAACTCAATTAGTCACACCTCAAATAAATTAGCAGCAAAAGGTGCCAAAGGGTCCTGCTGTAATAGATCAGTTTAAGATCTAAAATAAAATCTAAATATTCACACTCTGTGTGAGCCTGATGATCCTTTCACATCTGACAGAAACAAACAAACACTGGATCATGTTGAGCCAATCAGCCGCCATATACAACACTGAGATGATGGGAGGAAAAGAAGGGTGGAAAAAAAAGGAGGGGAGCCTGATTCTGTCTCCACAGCAACATTGATTGATATTCTTCAGGTGGAGCAGCTGTCATGCGGCCTGACCACTGCAAGCTAATGCTCTGTGGGGAGAGAGAGGGGGGAGATCAGAAGGAGGGAAGAGAAACACAGAGGAAAAGGCAGGAGATGAAAAGCAAGGAGACAGAGGGGACAGTGACAAAGAAGGAGATGGGGAGGGGAGAGAGATGAAATTGAAAAGCTATGATATAAAGGGAAGGATTTTATATTGTGATTTTGAGCCATTATAGAGAAGGTGGACGCCACTATGAGAATTTCATTACATGGTAGTGGAGTAGTGGTGTAAATGAGGGGTGTGTCTCCATTCTGTCCTCTGGAGATGCACTGAGGAAATTAGTGTGAATATACAGGTTATCATCAACATTAGTCAGCTGATGTGCTCAGTATTGGTCTTTAAAGATTTGATATCATTCTGTTTGTGTCATTGTCTTTGACTGTTAATATAATGTTTATTTCATTGTATACTTGTTATGTTCTTGTACAATGTACAATATTTACAATATCCCGCTGGTGGCTTTTTTTTTATTAGCTGCCATTCAAGAATTGTACATTGTGTTGTGAAAATGGCCAAATTGAAAAATAACAGAAAACATTTCTGTCTTTACCTTTCGTTTTTCCAAAGTCTACTAGTGTCTGAGTGTCCCTTAAAATCATTCCTCCTTAGACACTAATGTGCACCAGATCTAAACTCTTTGAAATCTGGATCAACATGTCTTTTCTTTTGCTGCTCCAGACGCCTTTCACAAGTATTAAACCTTTGAACCCCCAAATTGGTACGATTTCTTTCAAAAACATAGGAAAAAAGGCAACGAGCAACTTGCAAAAATGTTCCACAAATTGCAAGAAATAAATAGATTTTAAAATCATTCTTAAAAAGCTAGGGGGAAATTAGGAGGGAAAAAAACTCTAGGGGAAATGATCAGAATTACATATTTCTTTTCATTTCCATTGTTTTAATGCAATTCTATTTTTTGTAAAACTTTTGTTTCAACTTATTTCTTGCTAATTTTTGGGTCTTTTTTTATTGTTGTTGCTCATGCCTTCCTCTCATGTTCTTGAAAGAAATTAAGCCAGTTTGCTCAGGTTTCAACGTGTTAATGTTAGTGTGAAAATGTATGAAGGCGCAGGTTCCTTTAAATCCACATAGTTTGGCCAAAAAAACCCAGCTGGGCTAAGAAATTGATGTAGAGTTTCAGTTAAACAACTCTGTGTCTAATTGTTGCAGCAGCACAGTGTGAAACCTGTATGAGGAGGTTGGTCAAAGGCCAGGCCAGGTGAGAGACGAGTCTCTGCTCACAGGCCTGTCCGAAACCTTCCTCAGTCTTTTCTCTGTGCTATGCAGAGCACATTTCAGTACTGGATTTTAAAGATTCATATTGTGTCTTTTGTCAAGAAATCTTTATTAGTTTACATCTGCAACCACAATTACATTGCATATGTGTATCCAGTTATATTGTTGCAGCAGATCCTCATGAATATTGGCTGTTTTGCAACTACAGGTTTAATCTCCATAAATCTGAAACATATTATGCAGGTAAGTTTGTATTGACAGTCTAAAGGTTGATGTTCATGCAGATGCCCTTTAGTCTCTCCCCTCTCTGTTTCTTTGTCTTGCTCTTTCTGTCTTTGCATCTTTTTCTCAGTAATAAAGGTGGGTAGGCCTTTATTAGTTTAGTGAAAAAAAGCATACAAAGACAACTAATCCTTATTCCAGCTTTGCATGGAAACATAATTAATGTTTTATCAGTGAAAATATGTTGTACTTTTGAGGTTTTGGAAGTCAGAAATGACTGGCATAGTCGAAATTGATTTATTTTTTTTTAAAAATTATTTTAGTGCAGGTGAAAGCAAACATAAATTTGATTTTAGTTGTCTGTGTTTTTGAGTCCCTCTTAATTTAAACTTTCAAAGCAAGAATGAGAGCTCATAATCATAATATCAATAAACAGTTATGGAAAAATCCATGTTTTCATGTTTAGTTGTGAATAAAGGGCTTTTCTTCTTTGATATGACAAATAATTGATCCCATATTGTACATGACCAGATCGTGACACTGAAAATGTCATGATCTGAGAGCTCCCAAAGTTGACTAAGTGTTCAATATTTAGGAAAAATTCCTTCAAGATTTTTTTGTTATTATTATTTTTTAGATACTATCTGGGATAAGTTATCTTTTATTTTTATAATTAAAATAAATTCAAATGTGATAAATTTTATTTGTAAAATGGTAAAATGTATTTGTTGTCATATGGCAATTATATGTGAATATGGATGTGATCTGTGTGTGTTTGACCTATTGGACTATAATTTCTAAGGATGTGACAGCAAAAGAACACAGAGTGAGTTGTCCCGGTCGTGGGTGAAGGGAAGGCCCAAAAGGGAAAATCCATGTAGGCTGCTAATGAGAATGCTTAAGACATACATTCTCTTTAAAAAAAAAAAAAAAGACAGTAAGACAGATGTCAATCAAGCCCAGTCTGCACCCACACAGTGTTTAGAAAAGATCTAATCAGGCAAAATAAGTGAAAATACTTGTGGGAGCGGACCATGGCTGTGCAGGGTCTGTGAACAACTTAGGACTTAATCAAAGAGTTCAGAGTAGCTCCACCCTATTCAGCTCCATTATAATGTTGCTTACACTTGAATGCATCAGTGATAATAATAATAATAACATTATTTATATAGCACCTTTAAAAACAATACAGCAAACAACAAAGTGCTTTGACAGACAAAGCAAAAGCAGGAACTCAGGGAATAGTAAGATAAACATCAATAAACATACCGAACAGAGAAAGTGCTAAAACAGTCAAACTAAGAGGCAAGAACAAAGTGTGTATACAAAAGGTCAACAAGATTAAAGCAAAAAAAGGAATAAAAGTGATAAAGCAGGCAGATCTCCAACAGCAGTTACAGTGCTGAATTAATCAGTTTTAGAAAATTAAAGAATAATAGCTATAAAAGATGATAAAAAATAATGTAAGAAGTAGTATAGGAAGACGACATCACATCAGAGGGGATTAAAAAAAAGATAAGAAGATAGACAACAAGTAAATGAACAAGTAAATATACATTTAAAACATGAAAAGATGGTAAGAACTGGACATCAGAAGAATAAGCAATGGATAAATAGAATAAAAGCAGCTAAATGAATGAATGTAGAAGGAGAGATTAAAGATGAATAAATAAATAACAATAAGATCACATAAAAGCAAGTCTGTAAAAGTGAGTTTTAAGAAGTGATTTAAAAGATAAAAAGATGATGTAATAAATATGTGTCTTGAAGAAATAAGACAATAATTAGAAATAATGGATGAGTGAGTTGCATTTGAGGTTTAGCAAAAATGATCTGGCTGCACTGGCACACGCTGACTCTTGTTGTATGAAAAATAAGGTTTTACTGGCTGAATACTGGAATAAATGTCATGTCAAGATGTAGCCTTTGTAATGTTGTGGATGGAGGCTGTAGCTGTGGGCCATGATCAGACAGGGTGACTCATTAGAGAGCTGCACTCTGTCTCTGCACTTCCTTCTACATAATCACCATAATGTGGTTTGCAGTCTTTTCATTTATAGACTTTTATACCCCCAGCAGGTCAGAGTGGTTTTAACTTGTCAGCACTTCTTTTCTCAATTGTATACTGGTTCCATTAGTAATTAAAATAACAGCGAAACCCTTCAATAGAAGCCTACAAATTTGTCTTTAAATGACGTTAATGTTTAATTTAACAGTCTGTATCTCTATCTTTGTATCTCCTTTCCACTGAGCTTTGAAAAATTTGGTTGGAAGAGGTTTGTTTCCAGTCTGGTGCGCCATAGCACAGTTCAGCACCATGGACAGCTCCAAAGGAAGCTCCAGTTCAGTCTAGAGCTTGTGCATCTAAAAATAGGAAACAAAAACATGCATTTGAATTGTTAGTTTCTTCTCTCTTCTTATTTGTAGATTCATAGTTTGTACATATGGATAGATTTTTTTTCTTTAGAACATCTTGTTTGGCAGTGACATTTTGTATGCAGTGGTATAAACGCTTACATGGTTAAAGTTTGATTCTACAGAACATTGCATTGCATATATAACTCTTAAATTGAAATATATTTGTTTTATTTTGTAAATGTAAATTTGATATGTAAATAGATATTGAATTTAAACAGGCCCCATAGTTTTTTGTTAATATAGTTCTCTTTCAAAATGTTGAGATGTTACGTCATGGTATTTCTTAAACAGAAATAAAAATATCAAACTTACAATGCATCTACTGTTATAATGCTTGTAAATGTTAGTATACCAACAGATATCAAATTGTGACCATGGAATTAGAAGTATTATTATTTCCACATATTTATTTAAAATTTTGTTACCATTACAGTACTTTGAAAACATCACAGAAATGGTGAAAAATCATACTAGTCTATTATTTTTAATGAAATATTTAATTAAATACCAGGAAATATGTGGTACTTACAACATTGAGTATTAATGTTTTCTTTATTTCATGCAAAGTAACTTAGAATCACTACATTTACCATAAAAAGCCAATTCAGTTGGCCACTTGGTTGAGCATGGCTTTAGAAGGTAAAAAAAAATCATACCTACAAAATTATTTCAGCATATATATAATGGATAAAATTAATTGTATCATTTAATGACAATCAAGTTTCTAAAGAAAGAAAAACATAGCAAATTGTCAATGACATTATATCCTTTTATCTTAGCATATCTTTACCTTAAAACAGCAAATGAACCATTTGGTTGAGCATGACTTTAGACAGTGAAAAAAATTCTCCCATAATTCTTATGAAATTATTTCACCATATATACAATAAAAAATAACATTAAATGTATCATTTAACAAAAATGAAATGATCAGAAGTTTATTCATTTATTTATGTATTAGCAAATCAGTCAATTTTAATGATTAGCTAAGGTATTTTTCTTATGTTGCACAATGAATGAATAGTAAATTTGGCAAAAAGCATTGTATTTCAGGTCTTCATCAGCTGGTGGGCCATCAACATAAGAATTTTTATAATATGATGTCTTTTCCACTACAGAGGAGACTTAATGATCATTAAAATTAGGTGCAGAAAAAAGTAGATGAATCGTTATCAGTATGGATTACTGGCCAAATGCATTTTTATGTATTGGCATGTTAGATATCTGTATCCAACAGCTGCACATATTAATGATGTCATGTAATTGCACACCGTCTTTGAGTCAGGGCGCCTTGGCCTTTCAGGGACATGTGCCTAACTTCCAAACCCAAATAAAGAGGTCTTTCCCCACGGCGCGGATCAAAGTATATCTCTGTCTGAACTTTTGTCACGCAGCACACACAGGCCTCATAATTTCCTTCCACTCTGTTTCTCTCACTCCTCTCTACCTTCATCTTTCTCCTGCCGCTCACTTCATCCCTCCCCTCCTCAGAGTGGCTCCTGAATATTTAATAAGGCTGAATTACTGAGGCCCTCAACCGTAATGACAGGGAAATCAGACAATTAAATCAGAAGGGCTCCGGCTTTAAGTCTCACCTCCCCCAGAGGAGCCAGAGATTATTTAAAGTGGCACACTGTTTGATTATCTAATCCTCCTCTTGCCCCCTCTGCTTTACTCACAGAGCGGCATCGCCTGCTCCACTTGCCACCGCAAATTACATGAAACACCAATGAGCACTGTATTTAAGTCCTTTTCCATAAGCGGAAATGTGGTGCCATGAGGTCTCAGGGGAATGGCGCTGTGGGAGTAACTCCACACTCAGGTTATCACAGTTTAGCGAGGGCTTGAAGGCGTTTCTTGTTCTCACTTAGGGAATGTAATTAACAACCACCGTGAGTTGTGCATTCATTTGCATAAAACACGCATGACGTTGCAAGGAAAATGGCCCTTGTGTTTGCACAGATATCATTTCTAAGTTTGTGTCAGGGGTGGTTACAGTTTATACTCCTCTTCCTCAGGTGGCACAAAGGGTTTCCATGCTTTTTCTTTTTCCTTCAATCTTGAGCTTTCATCAAGCATGAGTGAAATAAGAAGCATCAAGACAAATAGAATACATGGGATCCATAAAACAGGGATTCTCAAATTGCTCTGCTTGGGGGCCACCTCTGGAAAATGACAGAAGGCTAGGGGCTAGTTGCAGCAGCCCCACACATGTTTCTAGGATTTTAGGGCATTCTAGGATTTTAGGATGCTTCCAAGATTAAGATTTTAGGACTTTTCTAGGATTTTAGGATGTTTCTCTGATTTTAGGATGTTCCTGGGATTTTAGGACATTTCTTAGACTTTAGGGCATTTCAAGGATTTTAGGACAATTCTTTGATTTCAGGAAATTTCAAGGTTTTAGGCTGTTTCTAGGATTTTGATAAAGTTGTTGGATTTTAAGAAATTTAGGACATTTCTAGGATTTTAGGAAGTTTTTAGGATTTTAGGATCGTAGCATGTTTCTGGGATTTAAGAAGATTATATGAATTCAGGATGTTTCTCGGTTTTTAGGATATTTGTAGGATTTAAGGATGTTTATAGGATTTAGGACTTTTCTATGATTTAACAACATTTTTAGGACTTAGGACATTTCTAAAATTTCAGGACTTTTCTAGGATTTTAGAACATTTCTCAGACTTAAGGGCATTTCTAGGATTTTGGCATGATTTTAGGATTTTAAGACATTTGGGTCTTACCTAGGACCTCTGTCAGGGAGTGTGGGTGATCCTCCACAGGCACTTTTTTGATAAACAAGCTCTATTTTGATGCTGTTTATGCACTCTGGCACTTTATGTATATTAAAAGTACAAAAACAATTCCCATTGTGAATCACTTTATTTTTATTGTGCAATAGAGAATTGTTGGAGGTGCCATCCTATCAGGGGCCAGATTTGGCCTGCAGGTTGCAAATTGGGTATCACTGCACTCAAATAACTCAGATCTGTTGTGTTGCTCTGGACTGGAAATAACCTCTGCTCTGGTTTGCTCCTAAAACAAAGGCTGTGTTGTTTGGATTTGGCGAGAAGTAGAATTGTCAGCTTGACTTATCATCCAGACAAAGTGACGGACTGTGATTGAATAGATATTAATAGCTTCCTTAATGCCTGCCAGTGTATCATGCACACACACACAGAGGTTCTCACAGACAGGGAGATGAATATTCATGATTATACAGCTGAGGCTCAACACTAGTTCATTTAGTGTTGGCCAGAGAGAGACCAATGATAGCTTTGTAAACACACCACCATCAGGGGTTTAATACCTCAAATCCAGTACTGGCTAATTACGCCACACATGCAGCCGTACACACAGTGCTGATATAAACACACAGGCACAAACCTGAAAGCTGTTTTGGTGGAGATTTCCCTCCTCAGTTTTGACAAACATTTGTCGCGTAGAAAAAGTGCTCATACAGCTGCCTCGTAACAGTCTGCTGGAGAATAAAGACATCCTGTCATAGTATGTCACTGTCTGCCAAATAAGTCCTGTACAATAAACTCCATATGTACACTGTCCATTGATTGAATATCTGATGAGACAGAGTTTATATCCTTCGTCTACTCAGCCTACAGTGTGCTTAACAGAGCAGCGATGGGTCTAAATGGACAAAGCCACTGACAAAGACTGTCTATCCATTTTATATATTCCCTGTCTATATATTTTATATATATATTATACTATATTATAGTCTTCAGATGCTGGAAAACACTCCTGCAGGATGGAATACACTATACTAAGCCTGTTGTGTCTGCCAAGGTGTGAAATCTGATCAGTTGTCTCAAGTGATGTCGTTCGAGTCTGAAGACTACTAGTTTGAACTTTTTTTTGTAAAGTAGAAGTGTGGCATTAGAAAGAAGGTAACTTACCAGATTTCTGTAGCCTGTTGATTATCTCTGTTTGATGGTTGAGGCTACATTAGCCACTGCTAGCCACAACCAAATCTCCAACTAGACTGTCTGCAGGGTTTTAACAAGAAAGAGAGTAAGTGGAATAAAAAAGATAAAATCTTTGGTTCTGCTGCATCTATTTTCATCCTTTATAAACAAACAAAAAATACTAAACAAAGCTGGCCATTGAGTCATAGCAGTGCATGTTAAGTTTTGGGAAGGTTTCTTTTGAAATGTAATAGATTGCAGATTACTAGTTACTCTGTTAAAAACAATAATTCATATATCTTTAATTAAATCATCAAAGTAATGTAATATGTTACATTTGATTGCTGTTTACTTTTGTAATAAGTGTTTTAAAGAGAGCAATAAGCTGAAAAGACCTAAAAACATAAGTGTATGAATGTAGTCACCAACATTTTGATTAGTAACTATTAATTCAATTACATATTTTTCTCAGTAACTGTAACAGATTACAGTTACATTTGTTTTGTAATTTATTACTGTCATCACTGTAACTAGTTTCTCCCAAACATGGGCATGTTATAATACTGCAAAGTGGCTCATATTATATTAAAATTACAGGTGTCCCAGGTTAACCAAAATGCATTTCAAGCACTCTTTGAGACTGTCCTCTTTAAATGCTCAACCTTGAACCTTATTAACAATTGCCATCCATAATACCTATTATGTTTCAGTGTTGATGCTTTTTTCACCTCCTTGATGTTTTGTATTTGATGTCTTGTACAGCATCACTCTAAAGACAGACAGTATCTAGTATCTGTCTTCTTTTTAACATGACAGAGAAATGTGGGGCAACATTGAGGCCAAGCGCCTCAGGGTTTAAGCTTCCCTATTGCCTCCTGATTTGAATATCGTTCAACGTCCATTTGCATCTAGTTTTAATAGCGGTTTATTCAGTCAAGCAGAAGATGACATCTTTATCTGTGGTTGACATATGAGGCTCAGCCTCAGGCTACTGTGTGTCTAGTTAATGAGCAGAGGGATGTTGCTGCTGATTAGGAGCGGCAATAAAAATCTCAGCCTTCGAGCCTGACTCAACTCTGTAGCCAGCAGATAAGTTCTTACTGAAGCGTGTTACTGCCACACCAGGAAAAAAAGGACCGGTATCACATCATAACATGAAAAGTTTGTTTTTATAACGAGGTTTTTCAGTTTAACAAGAAACTTTTATTTTAATAACAATATTATAGTTATCTTGTTATAATGTGATCATTTATTGTTAGAACAAAAAATGTTCACATTATAATGTGACTATTTTTTAACATGAAGCTCGTGTTTAAATGAGGTAACGTGCAAGAGAGGGATAAATTAAGAAACATTATTTATTTACACTATTTGATTGAGTTGATGCTTGGGTCAAGACATTGCGAGATGTTATTAATGAGTACAATGATGTTGTGATAAATATGAATGAGATGATATTCATTCATGATATGTTAAGATTTTAAAATTAGACAGAAATTTGCATTAAATGTATAAAATGGGGCTATGGCCTAAAGAAGGAAGAATAGTAATTTCCTCTGAAAATAGCATCATTTCTCACTGAGAAGCAGGAGGAGCAAGATGGCTTCGAGGATAAAAGGTAAATAAGTGAAATGTGTCACATGTAAATAAGCCATAGTCCTCAATTCATCTGCTCTCTCATTCAAACATGACTGTTATGTTAAAGCCTCACAATGCTGTAAAAACTCATAATGTGCTAACAGCAGGCCCTGCCTCTCAGCTGGCCTCCACCCTTTTTTTCCCAGCTGACTGGAAGTATCTATAACTGCTATCATGATAGGGAAATGCTATCACCAAAAATCGGAATGACAGTATAAACTGCAAACAAACATATATGAAGAATAAGAAGGAAAACCAACAAAAATTCCAATGTCACAGATTTTGGCACAATCCATTATCAAAATCAAAATAATGGTTGAAGCTGAGACATACACCTGTGAGTATTAGAAGCAGGATTTGGCTCAAAAATCCCTGCCCATTATATTTTAAGTGCATTTGTCAAACAATGGAAACACTAAGTGGACAGCATGTGTGTGGTTCCACCTCGCCACCATTTACAGTACTGGGAATATTGCTTGGTAAGCGAATGGTGGTCTGTGTGTTGCCATGCCAACCAAAGCAGCTGTCAGTGTGGCTCCTGTAAGAATGACAAATGATTTTTATTAGAGGGGCTCTAAATTGGTGGGATCCCCCTCTCCATAGAGATGCTTATCCAAGCCTGATCAAACTGGACTCACTCTGCCAATAACTCTGAGCAGGCCTAATTACAACACAGACCCTCCTGGGCTCATCATTACTCAGAGAGGACACGGGCAGCTCTGCTGCCAGTCACTGTGGGACATTTTCTCAGTGACAAACAAGATGCTGTTGCATATGGCAGCATTATGTCTACGCTTACAGATGATAAAAAAAAAAACCACACACACATTTTATATTAATTCCGTGAATTAATTTTGTCACAACAGCAGACCACTCTGTCTTCTATAACACATCTTCGGCGTCAGATGAATCTCCAACGTTTCTCTCCTTCTTTCTCTGCCTCTCATTTGTGTACTACCTCAGCAAGGTTTTTGAAAATCATATCTATAGATGTTAGGTTGTTGGTGTGTAACTGTACAAGATGGATGAAAGAACTTTGTTTTTTTGTTTGTTTGTTTTTTGTCAAGCCATGTGACTTTGAAGGCCCAAGGTTTCAGTGACACAGGAGGCCCTGCTGTCTCCAGGGACCACACTCCACTCACTAATACACTCCAAGACAGTTGCACAGTGGGGACATTGCCAGCAGAGCAGCAGAGTGATGAGGAAGCATTTTTTATCTGCATTATTTAGCTGACTGCATGGGTTTCCAGTGCATGGCGTCCAGACGGTTGGTGGTGATAGGTCAGACTATTCCAAGTTATTTAGTGTCAGAGGAGTGGAGATTGAGGTGTTCAAGGTCAGAAGAGAAAATCAGCAGTCTCTTCTTAAGCAAAAGGTGTTGGAGGAGTGGATATGAATCTCTGTTGTACATCTGAGGCTGTGTGCCCCAGTTGTCCCACATTTCTAACAGCACATTGTTAAAAAAATATACTTTGAGGATTTTGCTTCATGCAGAGCTATAAATATAAACGCAGGGATCAAGTCAGTGTTTGGTTTGTCCCGGTAATACCTCGATTGACCTCAGTCTACTTGTGCTGCAGACATTTTTCTCAAGTGTTTCAAACCTCTGCAAATTGAAAAAAAAAGTTTATTTATTTTGAAAACATGGAGGAAAATGTTATGAGCAATTTTGCTTGAAATGTCCCTCAAATTGAAAAAAAAAAAGTGTGACAAAGAATGACCTGAAAATTAGCTGAGAGGGGTTATTAGATATTAGCAAAAAATCAAGAAAAATGCCCAGAAAACTGTATTTTAAATTCTTATAATAATATGTTTAAAATTATGTTACAAGATGAAAAACTATATACACACACACACACATATATACATACATATATATATATATATATATATATATATATATATATATATTATATATATGCACTTTTTTAGGGTCTCTTTATGTTTTTTTGTTTTGTTTTTTTTCTTTTCTTTTTTGTTGCTCATTTTCACATAATTTTCTGGTAATTTTTGGACTATTTTCTTGTTAGGTTGATTATTACTTTTTCCCCATTATTTAAACAAAGCTAATTTGCTCAGGTTTCAAAGAGTTAAGTATTGTCCTGTTTTTTACAATATTTTAACATCATGTAATGTACAGTAACTGCTTTTGCGGCATTGATTTGATCTGAGACAGACAGCAGACGATGTGAGAAGCCCAGGCAGAGGCACACGGCTGTCAGACAGACAGCAGGACTTTTTTTTGATAATTACTCTGCCTAGCCATGATCTGAATTAGCATATGAAAGTTTGCGTTTTTTCCCCCCTACACTGGGAGCACATAGCTGTAAGCTAATTTGTAAGTCATTTTAGATGACAGAGAGTGGTTGTATCCCAGAGGTGCTCTTTCCCTCTTGATCCTTCATTTCTCTCTCTCTCTCTCTCTCTCTAATATATATATATATATATATATATATATATCTTTCTTTGTGTCTCTCTCTCTCTCTCTCTCTCTCTCTCTCTCTCTATCTTTCTTTGTCTCTGTCTCTCTCTCTCTCTCTCCTGCTTGTTCTATCTCCATATCTTCCATCCACTCCCGTCTCAATTATAGAATAGTGAAATGACTCAGGCAGCCAGGGTAGTAACTGCTTCAGCTGTTTTGGGGCAGACGATCACCGTGCACGTGAAGGTCAGAATGCTTAACTTCTGTCTCTCACTGTGTGTCATTTTGTTCAACATTACTTGAAATCCTTCCCTCTCAGTCCTTGCCACACGTTAACCTGTGTGTCCAGTGACAACACATCCACATTAGTGCAAAGTGTCCCTGGTGATAGGTTTAACAGTATCTTTGTAATACAAACATGATTCAGGCTTTCCTCAGTGTATCTATTATGTTTCACATGCAACACAATAGAAACACTGAGTCTCCCACTTTGAATGAACAAAGAGTCTACTTGCAGGCTCAGTGTGACTTAAATGGGGATTAATTGAAGCTATTGAGTGTGAATCCACAGAAAGAGACTTGTGTTTGTGGCACCATCGATGCCAAAGCAGCTGGGCAGACTGAGGAGGGGAAGAGGAGACGTACAGCAGCCCAGATGGGATGAAGTGAAGCCACAGTTTCAGAAATGTATGCTAATACATCCAGGTGTGGTGCAAACTTGCTCTTATGTCTAGCATGTTAACACAGAGAACAAGAAGAGTGAAGGGGGTCTCTCAGGCAGGATTAGTATGGAGCTGGTGGAGCTCAGAGGAGCAGGGAAAGTGTAGTGGAGTGCCTTCAATCACTATTATTGACCATTCCTTTATGCAGCAGTATGCTGCATAAACCAATTCACACTCACTAACATGGACACGCTCAAAGAAACACACATGTTCACACACGGAGGAGCATCCACACAAATGCCTTCAGCTCATAAGGACATGCAAATACAATAGAGCACTGCAGATTTGTGTCTCTGTGTGTTAACCAGAGCAAACTGATTTGATTTCTTAAACAAAGGACATGGCTCAAACATTTGCATTAAAAAAGAAAGAAAATTTCCTGAAAACAAGCAAAAAAAAAAGTAAAGAAGAAAAGGATCCCCAAAAGGTGTGTTTTAAAAAGTGTGCTTATGTATATATTATATTATATTTTTTTCTGAGTATATATAAAATTATTAATTTAAAAGTAAAATGACAATAATCATAAATATCGTTTTCTTGACATATTTCCATTTTTTGATATGCTAAAAATCTCTCCCTCTTTGAGTTTGATTCACAAGAGACAGGCATATAAATACTCATTTAAACGTGTGTGTGTGTGTGTGTGTGTGTGTGTGTGTGTGTGTGTGTGTGTGTGTGCGTGTGAAATAGAGGTGGGGTCCCTCTCTCATACCTGGCCTTTTATCACACTGCTAGCCAGTCTGTTCTAATGAGAGCTCCTCTCGTTCAGAAGCCTGCCTTGTCAACTTTTCATGCCAGACAACTTTCAGGGAAAGCTCATGGAAGGAGATGGAAAAGGGAGAAAAGAAAGACAAGAGAGACAGCCTGCTCTCTGTCTTCACTTGATATCTGCTTTCTCTGTATTGTTTCCTTCTTTGAAAAGGAACTGCATTTGCAACCAATAACATTCCAGTTTGATGATATTCTTGCATGTCACTGTGGTTATATGATTCAGGATTACAGAGATGCATGTATGGGTGCATATTACCTCTCCTCTCCAAATGTCATCTTGATGTCTTCAGTGATCAGTGATTTATTCTTGAGATGTTGCAGATAAAACTTTCAACACAAGGATCATAGCTTGCACTCGCAGCTCTTTCCATTATTTTAGTATGCACTGTGCAAGGGCCTAGTAGCAGCTTTAATCTGTGTTGAACTGTCATGAAAGGACTAAATGTGAGTAATTCAACAGCCCATAAAGTCTGTATTATGATATCTCTACCAATATTGCTAGAATGCCCCACTGTACGGCAGCCCCATTTGATCCCTGTCCCAGATTGGCTCCTCCATCATCTGTGACATGAAATACCCCGGCAGCCACCGGCTACAGCACACATCACTCTTCATAAACACTGACTACCTCTCTCTACTTCCATGTTTTCACACAAATTAGCATAACATTAGCATGATATTAGCACATCCAACCTGCACAGCCATGCCTTATCAAAGCGCTCTGTGATCCCCGGCTCTCTGCACTTTTGCTGGAGCAGAGAAAGGAAGAGAAAGTGAGAGAATCTGAGTTTCCCCCAAGAGAGAGGGAAAGAGAGAGGAGAGCGATGAGCTACACGATAACGAGCTGTGTTACACTACTACACAACACACAGGCTTGTCACAGCGCCTCAGAGCTGTGCTGAGCTAAATTGGCTGTAGCAGATGTTTGGTGACTATAACCACACAGAGCTGCGTACCTCACTTGACTTGCAAATATTTGCTAAAGAGACTTCGAAATTGGATTTTCTGTATTGTCTTCTTTTAGAATGTGTAAGGTAGTGATTGCAGTGAGTCAGAATGGATACACAGAATATGAGTGTAGACTGGTATTTGTTATAAAATACTAGTTGTCTCCTGTGATGACATCTGGAGGCAAGGGATGCTTTGTTTGTCGCTTTCATGTGTCACACAGTGTTTCAGACACCACCTTTGGAGACACAATGCATTTTATTCAAGGGTTTATCAGGATTACTTTGATTAGTTGTGGGGGCTCAGCTTACTGTTATTAAGCACGTGTATCATTCTGTTGCATAAAAGTGAATATGATAATTCACTTTATTGTTTTTTAATTTTTTGTTGCATCAGACAGTTAAGCTGAGTGAGGGGTCAGATGAGGCCAATGAAGAGAGGGCATGTTATGGATCCTGCAGGCCAAAGTCAGTCTAACAGATGTGTGTTTTGGAGAGAATCTGCAAGCTTTGCAAAACTTTAAGAGAATGTTCAACATTTATCCTGATTGACCAGAAGCAGCACAGGGCCCACTGTACTTACAGAAAGGTGACATGCTGTGTTTGGTGCTGATGGGCCCACAGGCAGTTAAATGTTCATGCTGTAATTTTATTTTGGTGTCACTGTAACATTAAGACCTGTATTGTAGCTGTTTAAAATTGCGCCACACATCAATAATGTGCAGTTTTATATTTGTTTGTTTTCCAGTGTCACGGTTTCTTATCACATCCACGGGAGCCCTGTATATCCTGGATGTGCAGGTGGAGGATGGGCTGTACAATTACAGGTGTATGACACGCCATCGGTACACAGGAGAGACCCGACAGAGCAATAGTGCCCGCCTCATTGTCTCAGGTAAGAGAATACCAATGCATCCAGAGCTCACACCGTGCACCAGGAACAGTCTCAACATCACATACTGACATATGGCGATATCTGTCTGCTAATTAAATACATAAACTGACTTGGTACACAATATCTACAATAATATGCATAAGACCCTTTTTTTATTTAGGTTTTAGTCTCACTGATTTTGATTGGTTTCGAAATGAACAAAGTGACAGAGGAGTGGATAGAAATAAATCTGTGTTTGTAAAAAATAAATGAATCCATTTTTTTAAAAAAAAGATCTACGTCGTGTGAATGTGACAGGAAAGACACGTGAATCACAGAGATGAGAAGTGATGAATGTCATTAGAATTGGGACGCTTTGGGTGAAGTCACAGGCCCATCACTAGTTCCCAGTTATCATTTGTATTGGCTGGACAGATGAAGAAACAGATACAGACACAGACACAGACACAGATACAGACACAGACACAGATACAGACACAGACACAGACACAGACACAGATACAGACACAGACACAGACGCACGCACACAGACACAGATACAGACACAGATACAGACACAGATACAGATACAGACACAGATACAGGCACAGACACAGACACAGACACAGACACAGATACAGATACAGACACAGACACAGATACAGGCACAGACACAGACACAGACACAGATACAGACACAGACACAGACACAGACACAGATACAGATACAGACACAGGCACAGACAGACACAGATACAGATACTGTTAATGATGTCATGGTACAACTCTACAGTCTGTTTAGATCTCATGTCTATTCCAATGGGCTTTTCTAGGAAGTCTAAATCTATGCTTATTGTTATCTAAAACCACCTAAATGCACAGCCTTTTTTGATGGGATATCTATATGCCAATCAGTCTTCCACATGTTCTAAAGTGGACTGCAGTAGAGCCACACCCCCTTTTTTTAACAAGCATGGTTGACCATGAGGAAAGCATGAGACGCCTTTCAATCTTTAAATCATACAGTTAAAGTACATGATTTGTGTTTAAACTGAGTTTAAAACAAACTATAAAAAAAACTAAAAAGTTATATGACTTATATGACTTGTTTATTTTACTTATACAGGTCAAAAATCATATGAAATATTTTGGCTTATATATACATATGTATATGTGTATATATGCATACATATACATACATACATACATACATACATATGTGTGTGTGTGTGTGTGTGTGTGTGTGTATGTATGTATATGTATGTATATATATATATATATGTGTGTGTATATATGTATATATATTTATTTATTTATTTTTTTTAGAATGATCTGTCCATTGGAATGGATGGTGAATCTAAGAGTCACGAGAAAATGAGCAGGGGAAATACAGTTAAAATAGGTAAAAGCTATAAAGATTTCATTTTGAAATGATTCAACCAACTTTTAATGGCCCTTATTAATTATATTCACATAATAATTCATCTCTGGAGGTTTTCCAAATACTATTTATATTTTACATTTTTGAGTCACAGCGACAAAAACAATGAAAAATACATATGTACTGTTTTAAATCTCACTTTATTCATTAATATGAAATTTTTTTAAGCAAAGAATGAATCACACTTTTTTAATTGAAAGATTCTCCATCCATTGAAATGGACATAAAAAAAAAACATATATCCTATTTTTTTTTTTTTTTTTTTGGTAATTATTTATTAATGCATTTAGAGTAAAAATCCATTATTACAATATTTGTGTGTGTGTGTGTGTGTGTGTGTGTGTGTTTGTAATATAAAGTAGACTAAATATCCTTACTTTGTAGGTTAAAGTAAGGATGTTGTGTTCCTGCATGGTATTTTTGTGCGTTATTCCACCAGTTGAAATAAGGATTTTGATCACAATGCCAATCTTTTCATCATTTTTAAAGGGACTTTTAGCTCTCCATAAATTCTGGGAATACCATACCTGATCTTAGGCCACACTGAAACTCACAATCTGAAAAGAGTGTGTGCCCCTTTACCCACATACTATAGATACTTAAGATGTATCAGTTTTAAGTCAGAAAACCAGTATTATGGAGGGAAATATAAAACACAGTTATCCCAGTTTAAACTCCCTGTGTCGCATTTACTCACCAGATCCAACCAACTCAGCACCCCACACATCCTGGACAGCTTTGAGCGTCGTGAGGTGATGGCATCTCATCGAGTGGAGCTGCCCTGCAAGGCCTCCGGTCACCCCACACCCAAATACCGTTGGCTAAAGGACAACCGGCCACTGGAGACAGACACTCGCTTCAGACAGAGTGTGACAGGCCTGCTGATAGAGAGAGCCCAGCCCAGTGACACAGGGACATATGTGTGTGAGGTGTGGAATGGCTACGGAAATGCTGAGGTGGTTGGCAGGCTGCAGGTCAAAGGTAAGAATCCTTGGGCTGGTGGTGGTCACTGGGGTTCAGTTTTATCAGTACAAAAACGGGACACTGAATGGGCAATGAATCTGAAGATGCTGTTTCTGAGTTTAAGGAGCTACATCCAAGCTAGCAGGAAACACTCCCACAACTTTAGCTAACATTACCTACAAGTTGCATTAATGTTTTAATGAAAACAACAAATATTATTAACATTTGTAGTTGTTTACAGAGAATGTTACCTTTAACTTTAAGAAGAGATTTCTAGGAACGAAAAGAAAACTTACAGCTGAAAACGTTACTAAAACTTTGCAGTGGTTGCATTGTAACATTCTCAGAATGTTTTTAGAACCAAAAACTGCTAGCTGGGATGTAGCATATTTATATTTTCTCTGGCCAAATAATAATAATGTTGAAATTAGAGGAAATAAAGAAAACCAAATATCCCAATCTTGTGTTGAAAGCAGTTACTGAAACTCTTTCCTCACCTACAGAGCCCCTGAAGGTCGTGGTGAGCCCGCGGAAGGTGAAGGGCAGTGTGGGAAGCCAGGTTTCACTCTCTTGCAGTGTGACTGGCTCAGAGGAGTACCAGTTGTCATGGTACCCGCAATGGGGAGCTCATCTACCCCAGTAACAGTGTTCGCATGACGGGCCAAAACAGGGAAAACCTGGTCATGGCTGGTATGGCCAAGAGTGACGGAGGCGCCTATCAGTGTTTTGCCAGACATGGCAAGATGTCCGCCCAGGACTTTGTTCAAGTCATACTAGAAGGTCAGAATTCACAGTAATTTTATTACTGGAGATGTGGTAGCAGTTACCATACAGTTCTCTATATGTAGAATCTCTTTGTGTTGTATGAATCCAAACTGTGCACTGTGTATCTGTGTGTCCATGCTCCGATCCACACTGTGATATGTGATGTAGTGCAGTTTAACATTATCAGATTTTCTGATAGAGGCTTGCATACTGTTACGCAAGCTGGGCTGCTGCATTGTGTGCCTCTCATGACCACACCACTGTAAGGAGAATATTGATAATCAATGATGTGGAGCGAGAGAAAGGAGCTGTGTTAATCTGCTTTACACTGATTCTGCTTTTAACCCTTTAAGGACTGAGCAGAATGGCTTGATTTCTTTCAAAAACACATGAAGAAGGCAATGAGCATGAAGAAATTACCAAAATTAGCAAGAAATTATTACAAAAATGCAAAGAATTACAAGAAAATTAATAAAACAACAAAAAGTAAAACAAAAAATCAAGGAAAATACAATTTAAAACTGGTTAAACACACACAATCAGAAATATAGTTTTCCCTAGCTTTTTTCTTTTTCCTTAGACATTTTTTCTCCAGCTTTTTAAAGAAATTCTGAATATACTAATTTCTTGCAATTTGTGGAACATTTCTTGTAAAGCTTCTCATTGTTTTTGTTCCATGTCTTTAAAAGAATTCACATTAATTTGCTTGCAATTCAAAAGTTTAAAAACTATTGCGATGACAAAGCTAATCATAATAATAAACATAATTCTAAAAAGAATTTAATTCTCATTAAAATATATATATATATATATATATATATATATATATATATATATGCGCCATGGTGTCTCTCTCTGCTGCTCATGTATCTCTCTGTTGCTCAGATGGCACCCCGAAGATTCTGGCTTCTTTCAGCGAGAAGGTCTACAACATCAACGAGTTTGTGTCGCTGTCGTGCACCGTGAAGGGCACGCCGGAGCCCAGGGTAACCTGGACTCTGGATGACGAACCTGTGATAAGGGACAGCCGCCACCGCATCTCCTACTACACCACCGCAGAGGGCCACGTGGTCAGCCACCTCAACATCAGTCAGACCCAGGTACCTGATGGAGGGGTGTATCGCTGCATCTGCAACAACTCTGCCGGGACCGTTTCCTACCAGGCGCGAATAAACGTAAGAGGTGCTTGTCAGATCAACTCTTCCGACACACCATCACATATACACATCAACATGTCCTGATTGATTCTGCTTTTATATCTCTTTAATTGGCTACATGTGAAGCTCCTGATGTGCAGATGTTTAAAGAATGCCTGACTTAGTTTGTAACGTCTATTTACTTTTTGGTGTTGCTGGTTTCTCTCACACTTAAAAACTTGATATTGGAGCTTCAGTCTGTTTCCTCTTGTTACGGCAGATAATGCAACAGCCTTCTTTACTCTGAGAATCAGTTACTACTCTCAGCATTAGCTTTTCTAATACCCCTCGTCATAGCCAGTACCTGCTGATGGCTTGATATTGGTGCTATCTACTTTCTGCAGGGAATTGCTTGGCTGGGTTGCTGATGTCATGTTGCGGTAATACTGGGACACTCAAGCTTTCTGTGCCTGGTGTAGGGCTATTTGTATTTCTCTGTTGCAGAGAGGGAAGGGTACTTTCTGTACACTGATTGCTTTAATTTGATTGTGTTCATTCTTGCATGTTGTAAGGCTAAATAGGGCGATCCTGGTCCATGGATGCCGAATGCAGCCAAGCAATGAAGATAAATCTCCACAGGTGCCATTGCAGAGAAAGTGTAATGACTGTTTCTCACATCGTTGGCTCCTTAATCGAGCTAAAGAGAGTAGCAGCCCAGGATACGCTTGTGCTCAAAGTACACTGCAGAGCCTAGTTAAACTGTCTACTGTAGTGCTTTAAAAAGAAACCTAGTAGTCAATTTCACTGAGAGATGCAAAGCTATAGACGCCTGTTGGTTATTCTGTTGGTTTTTTACAAGTGTATGTGAAAGCTGGTAACATGAGTAATGGTTTTGATAATAGCTTCATGAGTGGAGAAAGGGAACATTCTACTCTAATGCTTGTCAGAGGCAATCACATCTGGCACCAAGGAGGTGGGAGCGCAAGGTAATATTTACTCCAGGCTCAGATAGAAGGGAACATGAGTCTCTGGCTCTGACATGTCAAAAATGTGAAGGACAACAGAGCAGAGTGGGTCCACTAGTGATGATTCTGATTCTGGATGTCCTAGTCAGGACCTCTGAAACTCCTAAATAAGACTTGTCTATGTTTTAGTTACTATCAGAATGAATCAAGGCATATAAAAGGCACGTTTATGGTGTCTTAAAAACATGCAGAACACAGCACAGCTATCTTTTATACCAACCCCACCCCCTGCCTCAAAATCATTTTAAGAGAGTTGTCTCTCCAATGTGTCCTTTAAGGGCCTGCCAGCATCAGACCAATGAAAAACCTCACTGCCATCGCTGGGCGGGACATGTACATCCACTGCCGTGTCATTGGCTACCCATACTACTCCATCAAGTGGTATAAGGACTCCAATTTGCTGCCATACAACCATCGCCAGCGGGCCTTTGAGAACAACGGCACCCTGAAGCTGTTTGATGTGCAGAAGGATGTGGATGAAGGAGAGTATACGTGCAATGTGCTCGTCCAGCCTCAGCTGTCCACACACCAGAGCGTCTATGTGACTGTGAAAGGTACCAACCTCTGTCTGAGCTGTCTTCAGTAGTGATGCACCACAATATCGGCATGTCAACATGCTGATTTCTGCCGATATCACAAAAAGATTTTTTTTTAATTGAAAAGTGAACATGTACGAAACATCAACCCTGAGTTAAAGTATTTTTCTTATTTTGCACAATGAGTGATTATTATATACAGTGAAAAGCATTGTATTTAATGTCTCCATCTGCTGGTGGGCAATCATGATAAGAGGATGCAGAATATGATTTTAATTCCACTACAGAAGAGACTTTATGATCATTAAAGTTAGGTGAAGAAAAAAGTGGATATATCAATATTGGTATCAATAATCGCCTCAATGAGATGTTTTTATTTCAGTACTGGTAAATAAGCCAGGACTTTAGATTTAGGTGCAGTAGCTGTGTGTAATCATGTGTACTCTATCAGGATTATTACCAATCTGAAGTGTCAAGTAAGCCGTTTAGGCCATTTGTTTAAGATGTGCATACACACTTTATCAATCCCCAGTGTTAGAGTGTCTGGCTCACATGCTGTTCATCGCATTTAAAAAATACTTTACCTTAGTATCTACCTCTCCTTGTCGCAGATGTGTGGAGGAATATTCGTATACAACAACCTGTAAAAAAACCCACTCACATCACTGATAGCAGAACACCATCTCCATCATCCTGGCCAGTTTATCTGAGGCTCATCTGAATATGCAGCGGCGCTGAGCTGAGCCATATGATGATAACCTCGGATGGCTTTCTTTCTTCAATGACACTGCATAATTTGAAATGTAGGATGGGCAACCCCCCCACCTCCCTTTCTCTCTGCCGGGTCCTGACGTGCTAACAAGTATGCTAGGGGGAAATCACACAGTGTAGACAAAGCTATGCCGCCATTCCACCTCGTCCAATTTGCCTGTAGGCTGCTTAGCATTCCGCCGCTGCTGAGAGGGAATCCCCAGGAGCCTATTATGCCTATTTTGTTGTGAATTAAATAAGCGCTGAAGTGCAGCTTATTCCAATGTTATTTTAAATCATTAATTTTCCAAAGTATCTGGTTCTCACGATGGCTGCAGTGTCCCCAGAGAGCAAAGACAGTGAGAGAGAATGTTATATGCATGCTTTTTTGAATGAGGATTCATCTGCTCCACATAATGTACACAGAGGTAATAAAATACTTCTCTCATTCCTGCAGAAAGAACATCATAATATTAAGAGTTTAATGTGACTACTGAGTTGCTATGGGAGTGCTTTATAAAGTAGCTCAGCTATGCCATGTATAGGTACATATGTTAATGGTGGGGGTGTCTATGCACCTTATTATTTGATCTGGTTGTGATTCAGGTCACTACAGTGCAATTTTATCTCTATATATGATTATTTTTCTCACTGTGTGACAACTTGTTACTCTTAAAACATAGTGTATTTGTTGTATTTGTAATGATCCATAATTAAATACATTGCTTCATTACCTCCATTATAGTCTAGCAGGAGAAATAGGTTCCCATGTACCTGGATGGCAATTTTGTGTGACCTGGTTTTAGGAACCTAGTGGTATCTAGTTTCATTCTGATATTTGTAGGTTTTCTACCTCTTGAGCAAAAGCACATTTTCTCTGTTTTCTCTGGTCATGTAGCAATTTAAAAACAGATTTGCATCCTCTTACTGTAGAGACGGCCTAGTTTTTGTGAGGACTTTCTTTGTATCGCCGCGGTACTTCTTTAATAGCATTTAATAGCACAGCATTATTCTGCTTCATGGGGTACCTGGTCTGGTTTGAGGTGTTCTTGACTCATCCTGGTACCATAGACCTCAACCTTTTCATAACTTTCCAAATAATATAAGAGAATAAGTTTGTTATATTTGATAACTGTTGTAAGCCTAAAATTTGCCTGTTTTTTGTTTGTTGTTGTTTTTGTTTGTTTGTTGTTGTTGTTGTTGTTTTACCAATATAGAGTGTTTTCTTTTACCAATTTAGAGCCTAAAATGTGTCATTTGCTTATTTTTTTAAACCAATATAGAGTGGTTGCACTATGCCGATGACCTTTCCATTTCCATTCTGGTGTAAAAATTCTATGAAAAAGTGGCCTCATTTATCTTTGTATTTAGTCCGGTTCAGGATTTATGAAAATCAGTGATTTTCGCCATTAGCACGGACATAAATTAAAAATGGCCGCCAAACAAACCCCATGGGCAATGAATTGACCTTGGCAACAAGGCAAATTGTTAACTTAACACCACTTAAAAAAAACAGGTTATCAAAAAAAGCCATGCGGGTATTCATGGGAACTTATGTCTCCTGCTAGACTATTATGTTTCAGTAATACAATAGCAACAGAATGCAAACACAATGCACATGTTTCTGCCCATTACTAAGGGTCAGCCATTACAGTTCAATCCTACAAAATAGTTTCAGGCAATCACAATGTTGAGAACTGGGTTTTTTAGTTATAATTACTGACTTTTCTATAGAGACATAATCATTCAAGAGAGATTCATGATGTACATAAGATTTGATATTTTCCCCACTCCTAACATTTGTATCCATGGACTGTATGTTCTTTTTATGAAAATACATGTTGAGTGATTTTGGGCACCCTTTATTGTTGTTGAACCTAAATGTTCTGCAAAGGCCTGAGATGAAACTACTGAGATGAAAATGAATCTCTCTCATCAACAGTTCCACCTACCATCCACCCATTTGAGTTCCCTCGATTTTCCATCGGCCAGCGAGTCTTCATCCCCTGCGTCGTCATGTCTGGGGACCAACCTGTCTTCATCACTTGGCAGAAGGATGGTCGGCCAATCCCAGCCAGCCTGGGTGTCACCATAGACAACATAGACTTTACCAGCTCCCTGCGTATCTCCAACCTCACACTGATGCACAATGGCAACTACACTTGCATTGCACGCAACCAGGCTGCTGCTGTAGAGCACCAGAGCCAGCTCATAGTACGAGGTGAGGAGGGGGGATAAGTGAGAGGAGGGTGGTGGTGATGAGGAGAAAAGAAAAGGCACAGTTTCACTGACGATGCAAGAAGAGATTACTGTGTCTACTAAAAGTTTTAGGGACAAAACATAATGAATGCAGGAGAAAGATAATATAGTGTTGTGTATCAGATCTTTAAATGACATCAAGTTGTTTACCCCACTGTGATCTGTAAGATAATGATGCCCCTTAATCTTCCGGCCTGAATACAATAGAAAACATTATGAGCCATAATAGATGCTCCTAAGACTGAACATTACATTGTGAGAGGCCATGAGATATTTCTTTTAGAGTGAGCTTCTGGTGATCAGTAGACACATATTTGTCTTCAAGATAAAAAGGTGTAAACTCATGGCTACTTGACTTGCAGTTCCTCCCAAATTTGTGGTGCAACCTAAGGACCAGGATGGCATCTATGGAAAGGCAGTGATACTAAACTGCTCAGCTGAAGGCTATCCTGTTCCTACCATCCAGTGGGAATACTCTAAAGGTAACACATTGCATGACACAAACATGAATTACATGTGTATTTACACCACATACTTTATTACTTTGGCAACACACAACTGTCTCCTCCAGGTTTGGTGAAAGTGTTGGATGTGTCATAGAATTTCAAAGACTTTAAACTGCGTAACTTGCCCATCTTTTATGCTATAATGCTTGTGAATGCTAAGATGTTTTGTTCTACAGCAAGCTTACTGTCTGTGATCGATGATCTTTTCTGGAATGCCAACACAGCAAACATAATGTCCACAGCCATGAGGGTGAATGCATAATAACACCCACCTCAAGTCCAAACAAGCACTGTGAGATGAGAAACAGCAGCAGCTCAAGGAAGAGCCTTTCATTTCCCTAGAGGTCGGAAAAAGGTGGCAGATTATGTAACTACTAAACTTGCATAATCCCGTCCTGGCTGGACACAACAGTGACTCTGAAAACAAAGAAAAAGCTCTGTATGATATGACTATCCACTGCTTTCACTCTTGTCAGTTCCGACATTGCTTACTTATTATGAGACATGACTTAGGCTCATACATCATTACTGTTAATGCAAAGCTTTTGTAAAGCTAATCTTGATGACTTTGATGTTGCTTGACTTTTCTAACGGCGCCACCATGACGCTCATATTTTTCATGAAATTAAATATCAGAAATCAGATAAATATCAAATGTCATGAAATATATGAAATATCAGACCATTCTCATTCCACACTTGCTTTGACAGTGCTTTTGGCATAAGTGCACCTTTCGCATGCGCATGAAACGTGGACATGGCACAGTGTCAAGTTGAAACACTGACTGTAACGATGTAATGTAAGGAGTGGATAGGTCCTACAAATCCCTGACTTTCATGCAGGAATCTGATGTTCACTTCCCGCCTAGTATGCTGGGGGTTTTTTATACCTTACCATGTGCCTCATTCCCATAAACCTAACCATCTATGCCAGCATGTGCGTTTTTTGACATTTGAAGTAGCATCCTGGAATGTCAACAGCAGATGCAGAAGGATAACTTAAAATGTAATAAATAGATGTGGAAGTCATTATGTGACAAATTCGGATCAGAAAGCGTTAAATATATATCAACTAGCACTGTAGGATGAATTGACATGAAATTTGCTTCATATGTTCATATGCTCCTCACAACTTGTAATAACTTTGGTGATCTTCATCTAGCGCCATCATCAGGTCAGCGACTTAAGTTCCTGATCTGCTGATCTAATAACATTCCCATCAGTCTCAGCTGTACTTTGTGCATGCTGTTAATAAGAAATGTTAGCACATCACAGCTGTAGACATCAGTTATCCCTCAACCTACCCCATGTACCACTGTATCTCCACTAATGAATACAACGTAATATGTTGTTGTAGAGTACAGTTTGCAAGTTTGTCTGTCAGCAAACAATCAAAGATTCATTGATTATTTAAAAAAAAAGTTGATATCTGATTAATATTTATTGTAGGTCTGACCATAAAAAAATGAAAATATACATTTATCAACTATGGGTCTTATCAGATAGCATTTGAACTTCTTGATCAGAAGTTTGTCAACACTGTCTGGCCTTATGTCATTGTTACTCTTCAATAACCCCCCACAATGTCTTTTTCCCCACTCTAACTTAAGACCATCGGTTTTAGGTGTGTTGGCATATCTGATAAGGTCCTAAAAAACTGATGCAGCGCCATTTTTATAGCAGACATATTATAGTGGTGTTTTGAATCATACAGATTGTGACTGGGCTAGCTCTAAACTTTCCAACATTTTTTGATCATCGCTTACTGTATCTACTGTGACAGGCGCCGGGGTCCCTCAGTTCAAGCCCATCGCCCTCAACTCAGGCTTTCGGATCGAGGTGCTGGTCAACGGCTCTCTGTTCATCAAGCATGTGCTGGAAGAAGACAGCGGCTTCTACCTGTGTAGAGTCAGCAATGACGTTGGAGCTGATGTCAGCAAGTCCATGTATCTCAATGTCAAAAGTAAGTCTCATGAAGAAATGCCACCTAAAACTGTATATGTAAAACTATCTTACATGCTGTAGATGGTGATGTGTGTATTAGGATTTCTATCTCTGTGTGTAGGGTTGGGTATGTAGTGTATTCTTACACTTAGCTTTCCAAAAATAATTATTAGTCACATATGAAGCTTAGCTTAAGTTCAATCAGTAAGACTATCTTTATGCGTATTCATTCATTCACATTTCTCTCTGTCTCCCACCTCTCCTGCTTTGTTCGTAATCAGTTGACTATAGGCTGTCCTTTCTCAAATAAACCAATCAGATTCTGCCACAATCTCATCAGCCAAACAAAACGTCACTGTCAAACTTTAAATCTGATCTTCTCTTTGCTGCTGTCACCTGTCATTTCAGTGCGAATTGGCAAAAACATCTCAACATCTTGTTAGTTTGTCACAAATGACACTCTCATCTAATTTAAGGCCACATTTAAAGATTTTTAGAGAGTTTTAGGATCATATTTGTATTTGGGGGGTCTGCCTGAATAGGTTTACATGCTTTAATGTTCAAATAATACATCATGTGTCTCAAACTGCCCTTTGCTGCAGCACCTTTGTCTGAAACAGGCTGTCTGAGCTAATGTCCCACCTCCTGAGAAGCCCAGTCTGCTCTGATTCTGTGCACACTCTATTCTATTTATTACATTTTGATGTCACATTTTTACTGAAGTAAACACTGAAACTCAAATCAGCTCTTTCAGGCAGCATAGAAGCAGTGCCGTCTGAGGGAGGGAGAGAGAGAGAGAGAGAGAGAGAGAGAGAGAGAGAAAGAGCCTCATCTCTTGAGCGCAACAGACAGACAACCAATGGGAAAAAATTGGATGTGGTCACATTTTGTAGATCCTCTGTGAAGTGAGACTTCCATTGTCACGATTCTGGTTTCATGAGCATTTCCTGCAATAACTGCATGAATATAAGGTTTATGGCAGTGCTATTTCAGCCTTCGCACCCTCTGAGGCCACATCTTTGGTCATCATAGCTCTCCTGCTGTTCCCTAAATCCATCCAGATCCAGATCCCTGGATCTGGCAAGACAACTGTCAAGACAACCAACACACTTGAAATGAGTAACAGCTCTCCTTACCAGTAATGTTAGCATCAGTCATCAGGTCTGTAAGATTTAATTCCTCTGTCCAATAAGGATATTTGCTCATATCTAGCATAAAACATATGTTGTTATCTCCTCATGTTGTTTCGCTAAATTTTTATACCACATTACTTGTTACACATAGCAAATAGATGCATAAATAAAAATATATGCTGCTGTGTTAGTTTATACTAAATGAAGTAGATCTATGGAATTTAGATGAGTAACCCAGACCTACTAAGTCTTAATTAGCTTGGAGCATTTATCAATTGTGCGATGGAGGTACTTTATTTCAGATGAGATTGTGTATCCACTCTTGTTTCCTTGTTTGACTGGCTTCATTGGAGAGCCAGCTTTTGATTTACACCAGCTTTATAGGTAGGTAGTGAAGACACACACGTGTGGCATTGACTGTTCAATTTACCCTCTTGTTCTTTTCTTGTCTTTCTTTGGGGGTATCCTACACTATAAACAGCTTCACTAACCCCTTAAAATACAATGATATCACAATGGGGTCTAATCGCCAAAGACTATGTACATTTCTCATCTTTAATCACATGTGCACATGTCGATCAGATAGTCACTGTCAAACTTGAAATCTGCTGTACTTTCTGCTTCTGTCAGCTGTCATTTCAGTTTGAATCAGCATGAACCTTCTTTACCCTTTTCTTCTCTGGTTTCATCACTTCCACCGCCCAGGTCTGATCTCAACCGAAGGCTACTCCATCCACATCTCATCCACTCTTTTATTTCCTTTATCTCCACCACCAGTGTATAGATGCCATCAGAGGTATATACCTATACCACTGTGTAACCATGCATGGATTTTCTGGCCTATTGAAATATGATTACATCACAACAAGATCTAATTACTAAAGACTATACACAATTCTCATCTTTATTATTGGTCACTCTTCATAAAGTCTCCCCGATTAACCTGATATTTTCCAGTCAACTACTTTGTCTTTTTCCATATTCTGGCTGTCCATGCCAAGGTCTGCTAGTAGCACTGAAACAAAAAGTTAAAACTGTGGCACAAAGGTTAAGTGAGTTCGGCTGCAGACTGCTTTGCCTGTGACAGTCAGGCCACCAGCAAGATGCCGTCATGGTTCTTGCTCTGTGCTTTCTGCCTGAATGAATCCCACGAAAGCAACACACATAGCAACCACGACTGGATCTCTTGGAGAAAGTACAGCAGTTATCTGCTGTGTGGCCAAGGACTTAGCTCCCCTCCATTAAGCCCTGAATTTTGCATGCAGGCAGAAGCTGCCATGTGGGTAAGAGAGCTGAGGGTTGGAGGAAGAATGGATTATCCATGTCCGTTTTCCCATCCTGTGCCTTTTTCTCTTGTTTCTTTAGTTTCTTTAAATCTTTTAAAATATGCATATACATATCTTCATGCCTGACTAATTTTATAGTTGTTGAGTCGGCATGTTCTGATTACCTCTTTCACTATAAAAGGATTGGAATATAGTACTTTCTTTTGCAGAGTTGCTCTTGAATTCATGCATTCTTAGACATTTCAGTGTTTGCTTACTACTAAGTTTTTTTCCCATAATAACCCATTTCATTTTTTTAATAGGGATACTGCCCTCTTCAGGTTGAAAAAGCACTTAATAAACCATAAAGGTCTAAAACATATAATTCACCCTAGCTTCTCAGAGACAGAGACACTAAAAGCATGAATTTTACAGACTACATACCTCTTCTGTGACAAACAACCTTGTCACAAACAAATGTTTGAATTCCACAAAAAACACACAACTCTCTCTCACACAGTCTCTACCATATACTCTATGGGAAGTACTCTCCTTCAATCACTAGCCTGCATTTACCCACTGAAATTTGCATAAATGTAGTTGGACAATTAGGCCAACCCAAATATCCGGAGACAACAAAGTACATAAGGGAGTGCAACAATGCAGTCCTTCGTTCTTTTTCTTTTGCAATAGTAATTTGACTACTGATCCGCTTTCTCTACGGATGAAGTCGCAGCTTCAGGAACCTCGTCAGTTTCTGGCACAGACAATGCAGTCAAAGGTTTTCAGCAGCAGCCAGCCTGCAAAGCCTGCAGGTCCCTTCCCAAGTTTTCACGGCTGCAGTGCTGCCAGCTCATCCCTGCTGAGGAAATGCCTTTGTTTGTAGATGATGACATCTTATCAGTGTCCCACAGAAGTCCACTGCTGACATCTCTCCATCAATATTACCTGCTGAAGATGACGATCTGTAGTGGTAGGCAGGTAAGTTGTCTTTGTTATGGTCAGGATTTTCCAGCACATGCAGCTTTCTTTTAACCCCATCTTCCAGACATCTGGCAGTGAATGGAGGTGTCCTTACAACAGCTGAAAGACAAGAACCCTGGCTGCGGATATGGTTGATTTTCTCAAGCAGCAGTGTGGCAAGGAGAAGTTTAACTCTGCGTGCCCTCCTTTGATGGCCCAGCGCACCTGCTTCGACAGTCAGCTGGCTTGTCAGAGAGCAAGGAGCTGTGGCCACCGCTGCTGCATAACCGAGAGTCACCAGAGCGGAACTAGCTACAGTTGATAAAGTGGTTGTGTCGGGTGTTTCGCTAGTTTCCCTTCAGCCAAAAGCCCCCCGCTCCTAGACCAACTGAGAATGACACTTTGGATCTCAAAATCAGCCAAGTTAATCATCTGATTCAAGGTGTTGCTGCAGTGGGCTGTGCGTTGTCTAGCCACAGTAGACTCCTATGCTGTGGCTGGGACTGAAGCTCCCCAAAAAGGACCAAGATAATCTCTGCCAGCCCCGTCATCATGGATGAATGGGGTGAGTATTGAGTACATATATGGCAGTGTTGTGGTCTACGCTCTATCCATTAATATGGTTCTATGTCGGACTCCTTTTCAGGGTCTGTGCTCGCTGGAACGACACTGGACCGGTAATATGGGTTGGGTTTATGTCAGCTGTACCTTGCACCTGACTCCACTTTGGGCCAGGAAACATTCAAGGTGTCTATTGCTTGTCATTTGACCCAGCAGAGTTAGGTCAAAGCTCCACCCAGTCTGGTTGCTTACCACGTGGGTTGGCTGGGGCCCAATTCCTCTCTGCTGTGGTGGTCTAGGTTATAAAAGAAGTCAGTGTGGGTGGGCTGATCTTATGTTGTGACAGGGCTTTCATTAATTTGGCTCCAACCTCTACTGGGTAGAGTGGGTGGAGCCAAATGTATGCAATAGAATGTTGGTTATGACATACTAATGCTAGCTCTATTAGCACAGGCTACCCCCCTCTATCTAGGGGCCCGTTGCACCTTTTCTCTATGTTATAAAGTTGTTGTAAAAAGGTTTTCTCTCTTAAAGTCCTTTAATTACCAGCTTAAAAGCAACATTTTTAAAGGAATACTTTGCCCTCAACCATTTGTGTATCTATTACTCGCCTCATGTAGGTTGAGTCTGCGAAGAGAACTTTGTTGTTCTTGAATACCACCATGGTGACAAATAATTTAAAAACTGTGAAAATTCTTGATGAGTCAAAGTCATAGGGGAATGTGTTTAGTAATGGCAAAACTCCATCAAAACATCTGTTTACAGAGGCACCTGGTGGCTCAGTGGATAGAGTGGGCCTCAGGTGCATGTCCTGCTCCTAAACTTTCAGGTTGTTGTGATAGTTGTCCTGATTTGTGTCTCTTTGCTCTCTATAGTTACCCAAGTCACCAGGGGAGCCACATCTCATTCTTTCTTGTGTGTGTGTGTGTGTGTGTGTGTGTGTGTGTGTGTGTGTGTGTGTGTGTGTGTGTGTGAGCTCAAAAACCCAAAAGCCTGTTGAGGCTATGTTCGGTAATGTTGGACACTGTGATGTTCTGTACACTCTGTGCTCTTTATATGTTGTTTATCCAGGCCAGCCTACACCACTTGAGCAGTGGCAGCTACTTAAGAGGCTTAGGAGCCAATTAGGGAGGCACACAGCTAAGGCATGCTGAAGTACTCACGTGATGGATATCAAGCCACTTGGACAAGTGGCTTGATGTACCAGTAGACAATCAGTGGAAAACAATAGCTTCAATGAGAAACTCTGAGATGTATAATACAGACAAATGCATGGTAAAGACGCCATCAGGTTACATATGTGACACAAGCTTATATGCACTCACAAAGACAGACAAAGAACTGCACATGTTAATGCAAAGTCATAATGTAAAGGAATAGATACAAAGCAGCCATAACAAAAGAGTAATGAAGGAGGCGGCTAATGCAGCGGTTTGGATAGATCCCACTCTGCCAGGCTATTGTGGTGGACTGCACGGGAAATGAATTGCAGCTATTGTGATGTCCTAGCTCGGTGCTTTCATTGTTATGAGTGTCTGTGCATAGGCTAATGTCTAGTCATAATACATCATGCATCATCGTGCATGAACACCACCACTGTACTAACAGCCAATAGAAATTGCTCACTCAGTGCACCACAATTAAGTTTGCATGACTGTCTGTGAGTGTATGGAGATGCATTAACTGTAATGTTTACTTTTGCTTTCATAATCTGGTAGTAATGAAAGCGAAGTAGTAGTGATCAGTTTAATATTATTATTATTGCTATTTTTACTGTATACATCATAAACCATCATATATTATTATATAAATATACTGTCATAAATATGCAGCCACATGCTATTATTAGTAGTGAATAGAAAATGCATTTCCTGCAGAAAATATGTTCGAATACTGACAGCTGAAATTGCACAGCTATACTTAAAATACAAGAACCTTATGTGCTAATGCATTGCACTGCACTGCTGAAGGAGTGACACACGGAGGCAACACGGTCCCCTAAACAGTGTTCCCCTCCACACAGCGAGTGCACTACTTTCTCACTTTTAGTTTTTCAGACTAATAAAAACACAAAATGAACCCCAAAAATGTAAAACAAACAAAAATATATATGTATATTTTCACACCTGTTTTCCTAAGACTGACGAGGTTTCATTGCCTCATTAACTCATCATAAAACATACTTTATTGAAGACAGAAACAAAACAAATCTCAACCAAACCATCTTGGTTACTCTTGCTTGTTAGTAAGTCCACTGTTCCAACTATCACCAGCTCAAATTTGGTTGAAATAAATCCTTAAATCACCAAGTTAGATGTAAAAAACATGCTGTTATCCCCCACGGTCTCTCTTTGTCTGCTGGCTGTTTACAGTCTTGTAACTTCTCCCTCCACCACTAGGTTTCACTGTGTCTTTTAGCTCAGCTGCCTGTTCCACCAGTAGAGACCGGAGACTGAGCTCTGGTGGTGCATGCTGACTTGCTGACTTGACTTTTTTTTGTGTCTTGACACTGGTTGAAGGTGAAGGCTTAATCATGATTTTTATGCTATTTCCAGTCAAGCATCCCGATGCTCAAAACAGATGCAATACAGTCAGTTCATTACCAATCCACAGCGGATGCTATCAGATTCAGTCAATAGCCAGTGTTTATCAGGGCCAGTTAAGACCATTCAGGCCTATTACACATACTAATGTTGGCAGACACAGTGATGAGGGCACAGCACTAACAAAGCTTCACTGAGGAGGAGAGCTAAATGATTCTGTGGTCACTGAGCAGTCTCCCGAACACGACATCCTTAAGACAACCATGACCAATCCCCCCACCCCACCCCACAGTCTGCAAGCATACATTGGTTCATGCTCCATGTCCAAGCAAATTGTGCAGCTAAGGGAATTATTTCAGTACATTGCAGGCAGCCACTGAACCACTTGTCTTTGTGCTATGACCGCAGAGCTCTCCCACCCCCATCTACACCGTCTTCTCCCCAGCCCACTTACAGTGTGCCTCCAGGGCAGGGAGCTATGCAGATCTCAGCTCATCTTATCTTTTCTGGCCCTCATGGCCCCATTGAACCAGGATGCCCAGTGGCTTACATTAGCCAATGAGGCAGCAGTGACACAGTGTGGGCTGAATTGCAGACTAGCATCCCAGTGCTAGCTTTAAAGTCCTCACCAAGAAAAAAAAATTGAATTTTTTTGGGGTTGTTGCATTTTTGTGTGTCCTTGAGGTGTTAATAAAAAATATATATATTTTTTTAACAGACCCCATAGTTTTTTTAAATATAGGACTTCATTGTAATGGTAAAACAGAGAGAAAAAAATAAATTACACATAATTTATTGTTATGATGCTTGTAATATGTTAATATAAGCTACCAATAAATATCCGTTTTTGACCTTGGAATAACTACTAGGACTGGTAAGGACTCTGACACTATGACATGTTGAATACACATGCCTACCTTTGAAAATCCCCCCACACAGAGCCCTTATGTCTGGAGTCTAACTTCCTGTAGGAGGCAAACTGACAAGGCAGACTGTTTAAAGAAACAGCAACATCTAGTGGATTTCTTTTACCTTAACAAACCTAAAACGAATGGTAGAGATAGCTCAATCAGGTTGAGATGAATTTAACACAAAATTCATTAAGATAAAGTGACTCAAAATGTGCTCTACCAAACGGTTGAACAGGATGTCATGGGTGATACTCTTATGATACCTTATGGAGAGATGATAGCCCACCAGAGTGATTCTTTTATTTTCATTAAGCGTTTTTACCAGTTAAACCAGGTATAGTTATACATAATCGACAGAAAACCCGAGCAGAGGGACATCACTTCAACTCTTACACTTAAGTGCATCACAAACATCAGACCTCATAGCATGGCTGCAGACTGAATGATCATGGCCATTAATCATTGTCTTTCAGCTAAATGTTTGTGTGATTTCGAAAATAGATCTTGATGTTTTAGTCCTTTTTATTGTTCAGAACAATAAGCTGGCTCAAATGATGCCTCTGAAAAAAATGTAATCCCTTTTCATCACCTCTCACATCTCGTTGAACATGAGATCATCTCACTGCTCTCTTTCTTTGATCACAGATGAATAGCCCCAATCTCAACTGTAGCCAGTCTGCCATAATGGTGCATAGTTATTATTCTCTGGATTCCTCCATTTGGATAACGCTGTTCTCCAAATTAACAGTTACATCAATTAAAAAAACTTTAAATATATATGTGTATGTGTGTGTGTGTGTGTGTGTGTGTGTGTGTGTGTGCGTGCGCGCACGCGTGTGTAGTATTTGGCCCTGCATTGCGACATTCAGGGCGTGATTGTGTTATCATCATCATACTCCTGTGAAAATCAATGGCAGGTCCGTGTTCTATTCCCGGCTACTAGAAATGGACGTTTTTTTCTAAGAGTAAAGACTGGAGAGAGAAAAAGGGAGGAGGAGAGGGAGGAGGGAGGAAGGAGGTGAGGTGGTCAGAGGAGAGGAGAGGAGAGGAGAGGAGAGACTGTCCAATGCTGGTTGGCATGGTAACCTGGCCAGGTGAAAGGGAGCCTGGGAGAAGGAAGGGAGGAAAGGGGAGGCTCTCGTCTCACGGGAGTAGCCTATCAGCAGCCAGCCTATCCCCCACAATCCCCTGCAGGCTTAAGCGTATCATCACTGCCCTCTGGGTTGCTGTGGAGGAACACAGCTCTCCTCACCTCCACATCAAATACAGACTGAGCAAGAAACATACACTGCTCACTCTGCCCAGGATTATTTGCTTTTCCAAAAGCAATAATGCTCATGTTGTGTATAGTGCATATTCTTTATGCTTTTATTTGAGCATGTTAGTATGTCTTTTCACAACAAGTTATTGATAAAACAGTGCAGCGAGTAGCACAAACCAAGATTTCAGTGGTTAGATGAAGCAGAGATGATTCAGTGACTGATAAAAGATAAGATTTATGATGATGTCATTCTTCTCTGTTAGCTGTGTGCTCTGCCCCATGTGTTATGTTCAAGGCTGAAGTAGACATCAGGGGAGTTGATGCCTAATGAGACAGGGGACTCCCTTCTCCTCCTTCACCCCCTCTCCTTCTCTTTCTTTCTCTCATCACTCTTGTAGATCTGTTCCCATAATTCCACTGGATATTACAGAAATACATCAACACAACAATTACAGGGCCATAGATTGTGCCTGAGGGCAGGCTCAGCTGTGCTGCCTTTACACACAAGCACTCGCACATTTGCACAAACATGTGTATACATAGACAGGAGCGTTCAAACACACTTAGACACAGACATGCAAATTGTATGTGCCTCATCTTTCAGCCCTCTTCATGTTGCATAGACCTTGCCATTGTTTACTATGAAACCCAGTCAGCAGAATCATTGCTGGCATGAGAGGTTCCTTAAAAACATGGTTATGTTGCCGATATGATGAAGTTTTACACTTCTTTGTGTTTTGGCAATGCTGTATGTGTGGTTATGTTAAGAAACAAAACCACTTTGTTATGTTTAGGAAAGATCAGGGTCATTTTGGCTTTGGCTTATTTTTTGGCATCCCCTCCACCTGCTGAGGACAATAGCAGTTCATAATATACATGTTATTAGAACTATGTCATTTTAGAAAAAATTATGTGGTATGTATGAAAGGTAGAAATGAAACAGGTACAAAGGTACAATGCCAATGTTTTCTGGCAACCTGGCTGTGTTTGCTTTGTGAGTCTCTGTCCACATTTGGCTCAAATTAAGATGTCCTTTTTTCAAATAAGTGAGTTTGTTTGATGACATGTGTGACGATGACATTTTCTATATGTTGATGTCAGCCTATATATACTATATATATATACAGAAGAAAAAATGAAGAATAATGAAACAAGTTTGATGACCTTATCTCAAACATAACATGTACCACATTATGTAATCACTTACAGGCTCTAGTGGCAAAGAAGACACCTTTGTTGTCAAAATGGGACACCTTATATTTTGATAGAGAAATTAAAAGAAGATGTAGAAAATGAAAAAGACAATTAAGATTCTCATGTGACAAATTATAGAGTATTTAGAATCTCCACAACATCTTTTTTCCCCTTCTTTATTTTAAAAAATCAAACAGGGCTCTCAAAATAATCTGATCAAAATACTAAGCTAAAATTAGAAAAATAATGCACAGGGCATTAGAAACGTTAGAAATTTCAACATTTCAGTAAGTGTCTTCAAATAAGTGGAAATACAACACAATTAAAATACTTATTGTCTTATATTGTTTATTTTGTCTGCCTTTAGCTTATGAAATGTACATTTTTTTTAATTTAAAAATATTTATATGTTTAGTATTTAACATGTTTATTGCTTACACGTTAGAAGAACAAGTAAAAGAGCCAGGAATAGCTACCTAGAGCTTTCACTGGTGGGATAACATTTTCTTTTAATGCTAACTAAAACACAGCTATGCTAGCTCTTCTTAGCTTAGCTCCAGCAGCTGACTCAATATTTCATAAAAATTATATTTGATCCAGTTTAGACAATTGATTTCTTTCAAAGGTGCAGTAAAATGACTGAAACCAGTGTCCAATTTTGACAGTAACAAGGTGTCCCATTTTGACAGTAGGCTATTGGCAAAATGGGACATGATCAAAGGGATGAAGGAGTATTCAATTAATTTGTATTCATTTTAAAACACAATTGCATCCCATTATAAATTATTTTGGAAGGAAACAGTAAGCTTTTTTTAAAAAGATTTTTATAAGCATAATGATTGTTACATCACAACGCTACCTATTTCTCTCACAGTCGTGGATGCTCAAATGTCTGTAATATTCAGACAGTACAGACATCTTGCATCTAATGCACAGAGCTGTCCTAATCTTTTCACCATGTTTGTTTTGTGTCACCTTTGTGGCACAGTATCCTTCTTTGCAGCAGTGTCAAAAACATGGCCCCTCTGCCACCTCTGAGCCACTTCCACTGCAAACTAAAAGGAGCCGTGCACCAAAATGATAACGTTTAAATAAAGCCTGAGCTTTTTTCCCCCCACTTTTCCAAATGTGCCTCACAAAAAAAATCATACTTGTCATGCAAAATAAAACAGCGTGCTTTTCCACAGCCGAGCCCCAAATGGCTTCAGAGTGAATAAGAGATGAGGTTTAAACATTTGCAACCTCTTGCCTGACACTTCCCATCACATCACAGCAGTCACGCTTTGTGTGCTCGTGTTTGTGCATGTATGCGAGAGCTCACACAAACATTTATGTGCTAGCACAAGCTCATGTGTATGAGTGTGTGTGTGCATGAGTATGAGGGCGCATGTGTGAGCATGTGGGAGCAGGGGGTTGTTATACACTCGGGTCTGGGTGTAATGATGCATGTATGTCGTTAGTGTGCGTTTATCGTTGTGTCTTCAGAGTGTTGTTAGAGCATCACTGTACCATTTAGGACCCTCGGTTTTAAGATACATGTGTAATTGGATGTTTTTTTTCCATACCCTACCATGTGTCTTTTTAGCAGAAACCTAACCATTCGTGCTTTTGTTGCCTAATCTTAAGCATGTGCTTTTGTTGACGTCCTGGTGTTGGTTGCCATGTGCTTTGTTGCTTAAACCTAACCACATGCTTTTGTTGACATCCTGGCATCAGTAGTGGCATCCCAGAACAGCGCATTATGTAGACGCAGAAGTCCACTGACAAAGCAGCGATTTGTGATGACTTGGGATGAGAACGTGTTAGGAGGTCCACAGGTGTATCGGGGAAGACAATGAGCTGTTTGTTTTGGAACAAAGAACTCCAGCACACTGTCTCCTACACTTACAGTGAGAAGAGATTTCTTGGATACGTTTCAGTAAACCAAGATGTTCATCAGGTTATTGGTTGGACCGCAGCATGCAAACAATGCAAGCAATGCAAGCAATGCAAGCAATGCAAGCAATAAAACGCACATAGTAATAATACAGAGATAGATATTTTCAGTACACAGAAATATTTTCAATATTGTCAGTACTTGGAATCTACTTGTGGGTCTACCAACCAATGTAAGATGGTCTCTCCCATTGTTTTGAAAAAAAAAAAACCTACAGGGCAGATTGTGCTGAAATCATTGTTTTCTGTAAATCTCCTATTATTTGGATTGTAGAAGACCGCGCACCGAGTTTTTTGTTCTTCTTTCAGTTTAACAGAAGACGATTCGTAGGGTTTTTAGCATCACAGCTAGATAATAGCTGAACAACCACAGTTAGATGATACATCATGTCATCAGCATTAGAATTATACAAACCAGCACTGCTTTTAGAGTGTTCGGCATACTTTTTATGTAACTGAAACTGCCCTATCTAAAAGTTATTTGAAGGAGAGAAATGGGTCCTCTGTGGTTCAAAGGAACAATACTAGCAATGTATCAAATCAAGTATTCTTGAGTCAAGTCAAGTCAAGTCAAGTCAAGTCAATTGTATTTATAAAGGCCATTATCACAAATCACAATTTGCCTCAGAGGGCTTAACAGCAGACAACATCCCTCTGTCCTTAGACCCTCACATGGACAAAGGAAAAACTCCCAAAAAAAACCACCCTGTAATGGGGGGAAAAAATGGTACAAACCTCAGGAAGAGCGATTGAGGAAGGATCCCTCATCTAGGACGGACAGACGTGCAATAGATGTTAAAAAACAATTAAATTACAGTAATGACATAAAGGAAAGATAAAAGAGAGAAAGAAAAGGAGAGAGAGGAAGAGAGAGGGGGAGAGATGTACAGCGATAATGGTAACAATAACATATCATGTAACAATAGTGATAGACATAAAATTAATAAATGCAATATATGATAGCATGTGATGTTACATGCAAATATCGTAGGTGTTAATAAGAGTCCCATGTGTATATTAATAGTGGAGGCATGACTTATAATAATGGCAGTAGAAGGTTGCGACATGCAGTATCACAGCATCAGTGCAATCAAGGCCCACGACAAAGGCACAGCCTCAGACAGGACCACAGCAACAGCGCAACCAAGACCACGATTCAGGCGAGCTGGGGTTAATCTAGGAAATTAACAAGATATCTTCTTGCTTTCTCCAACTTTCTTTCACACTAGTCCCTGCCATGATCACATCCTACCCAAACACTACGCTGGCAACACAGGGGGAAGAGAAGAAGATGAGCTGCACGGCCCACGGTGAAAAACCCATCATGGTACGCTGGGAGAAGGAGGAACGCATCATCAACCCTGAGACCAGCCGCTACGTGGTTTCTGTCAAGGAGGTGGGCGATGAAGTCATCTCCACCCTGCAGGTAGGAGGCCACTGAGAACATTAAGTTTGGGGCCATATGTTGGATTGTTGATATTTATTTGATATGTGAAGCCACAGCATACAGAGGTTTTACCTTCTTTTTTCCTATTTTTCTCTGGTTGAAATTTTTTTTTTTAATTAAATACTGAATAGGAGCGCCCATCAGCTCACCTGGCAGAAGATATCAGATGATGACATTTATTGGATGACATCAGTATCACTAACAGTGACATCCACCTGCATATTATTTTTTAATTTTTATTTTTAAATTTAAACTCATCTCCTTCCTGTGCATGCAACAGATCATGCCCACAGTGAGGGAGGACTCTGGCTTCTTCTCTTGTCATGCCATCAACTCCTTTGGTGAAGACAGAGGGATTATACAGCTCACAGTGCAAGGTATGACTTCAGCAACCTCAATCCCTCAAAGACAAAACAACAAAGGCTGTGACAGAACTTTTCAGCCTACACACTAATTGCAGATCGCTGCCATATTCAAGTTCAGCTGCACTTCAATCAAATTCAGTTCAATACAATTCAGTTCAATTCATTATTTGTCCCGTAGGACAATTTGTGTTGCAGCAAGTGTTAAAAACATAGTAAAAACACATGAAGTACAAACAATATGACACAGAAACGTGCAGCAGTTGACATTAATTTGTACACATGGTGACTTGCACCTGTGCACATTCAAGCTCCATAGGAGCAGATGAATAAGTGCCCACCATAACTCCATAGAGCCTGTAATAATTCAGTGAGTATTAAATATGAAAAACATCTCCTAATAATGAAAACTGTTTCCAAAGTAGTATACATCACCATCAGCAGTCACGATAATGCAGCATCAGGACCGGCAGCGGACCAGTACAGGTTGTTTGTATTGCCTGCCAAACCTGCTGCCGCCACCACGAACACAAAGAGTATACAGCAGATCTAGAGACACTCCCGCCCTCTTTATTTTTCTCTCAAACACAAACCGAAATCCATTCAAATGGTAAAACTAGGTCGAGCTGATCGAATATAAATCAAGATTATGCCACAACACTGCCTATTTCTCGCCTAATGTGTTTTCAGAAAAGTATTTTAATGCCTCGATTCACTGTAATGGCGAAAGCTTGTGGCCATCCTGCTTCCTGCACAGTGAAAATAAAGGCTGAAAAAACTTTGATCAAATAGTAAAACAAAGCAGTCAAATATAAACCAATATTCTGTTATGGAGTTGCATATTTCTCTCCAAAAATGTTTGCAGAAATATGTTTTAGCTCACTGACTGAAATACGAGATCCAGTCAGCCGCTATTTTGTCGAACAGACCATTCCACATTACGTCAGGCGCATAGCATTCTGGTAGCTGTAGGTTTTCTACCTTTTGAGCAAAAATAAATGCTTCAGTCCTTTTTCTCTTTTTGTCTCTGGTTGTGTAGCACCAATATCTAAAGTTTATGTGTCTTTCTAGTTTTATGAGAGGGCCTTCTTTAAATCTGTGAAATACTTCTTTAAGTGTTTGTGCTTGATAATGTTGTGCCTTGTAGAGCCCCCAGACCCCCCAGAGGTGGAGATCCGAGAAGTTAAGGACAGGACCATTGCACTGCGTTGGACTATGGGTTTTGATGGCAACAGCCCAATCACAGGCTTTGATATTGAGAGCAAGAACAAATCAGGTACAAGAAAATACATACAATATCTGAAATGAGATGATAAGGTTTGGAGGGAGTCGTGTGGTTTGCAATGTGATTTTATTCCCCCTTTTGCTTTGTCTCAGTGATTGAATAGAACCTGTCCTAATGCACTTAGCTTTGACTTCGCCCCTGACATGGCGACCCCAATAAACCTCTCCCTCTCCCATCCACAGCCTCCTGGGAAACCGCTCAGAAGACCAAAGATGTCTCCCCCCAGCTCAACCAGGCCACCATCATTGACCTGCACCCCTCCTCCACCTACAACATCCGCATGTTCGCTAAAAACCTGATTGGCAAGAGTGAGGCCAGCAACGAGCTCACCATCACCACTGATGAAGCAGGTGAGAATGAACTGGCGGAGGGTGAGTCTGTGTTGCATTTTGCGCTGAAATAATCTATGCACGTGTCAGACACTAACAACAATTAAGAGCAAGAAAAACATGTGAACGCGGTTGGAGAGTGAAATACAGGAGGCAAAAGGAGGTGATTGGCCGACTGAGTCCGTTCATTAAAAGCCTGATGACATCAGCCTCATTGGCTCTGTTGCATTATTGAACACAAGATGACCCCACACTTAAAGCAGAAATTTTCGTTTAGAGGCCTCAGTAGTAAATGTCACGCTACCGTCAATAGGCCCCCCCTCCCTTATTCCTTTATCTCCCCTCCACTCCACCACAAAATTCCCAACCCCCACAGAGCATTTCTCCTCACCCTCAGCAGTCTCATATAAATACAGCCATTTCATTTGTTCAAATAGACATACAGACTTTTTTGTGAATTAGTGTTGTCTGTGACAGCCTTTGAAAAATGTTTGAGACAGTTGTTGATGTGTACAATTTTATAATATGTGCATGGTGGCAATCTAATCCCAGCTCCTGATGGACCACCTCAGGATGTGCAGCTTGAGGCCCTCTCCTCTCAGAGCATCCGGGTCACTTGGCGGGTAAGTTCACGTGACCCTGTGGGTTCAAATGCGTGTGTGTTTCCATGAGGTGAGTATAAAGCTGCAATCAGGAATGATACTGATGAGTTCTTGTGGCTGAAAAAAATCTGTTTTAAATCCCCAAAGAAATTCAGTACTAAACTGTAAATCGAGTCTTTGGAGTAAACAATGAACCTACTCTTGCTCCTCCTGAGCTGCTCAGCAACAACAGCAGATGACTAAAGCTGTACTGGTCACCTCTCAGGTCTGATTGGTTGTCTGTTCCTGAATAAAAAACACTGTAAAAAGACCCCTGTGAGTAACTACAGTATTTATTGCCACTGTCAGTCTTTATTCTCATGTCTGATGGTTTAGGTGAGGTGACACATTGTCATCAAGTTATTGTATCCATCATGCGTTCAGACATTTTGGCCTTTGGTTGTATTTCAAATGTGTGTGAATGCAGGGAAGACACAATAATTTCACATGCATCTAAATATATGACTTAAACAATGACTTGTGATTACATTTTACTTCATCTCTTTCATTTAGTTTGAACGTGGGAAACTGTTTGATGCACATTTTCTCTCAGTCATGCAGCTAGAAATCTGGATTAGGTTGGCTGCATTGTAGATTTTTTGTTGTTGTTGCTGGACTCTATGGGTAATACACACCTTCAGCCACATGCATGCGTTCACCCACTGACATTTACATACATGTCACTGGCCAATCAGGCTGAGTCTGAATATGGAGCCCACGATAGAGCTTGATGAATGAACACCCTGTTCATCAGCCCAGTCACAGTGGGTGCATTCAGTGTGCTGTAACTGCTCAACAGCGAGGGCAAGAAAAGCTGTTTCAGTGGAGTGAAATCTGTCAGCCAGCTGCATCAACCACTGTCAGCTGACAAAACAAGCAACAATGTCTGTCTATAGGACAAGAGCCATGGTAGCTTTACTTTTTGATAAATAATTGCCTGCACTGACAGTAATGATCAAATGGTGTGCAGACTCCACCTACTCAGCACACAGCAGGCGTACAACGGTGTTGAAATGGTAGGGACCAACTGATCCTGACTGGCTAAAGGTTAGTCGCCAAGACCTGCCAATTAATTTTTAACATAGGCTGCCGCAGCAGAGAGGTAGGGAGCCCCAAGCTAACCCAGGTAGTATTCAGTCGCACTGGAAGGCACCATGGCCTAACCCTGCAAGGTTCAAAAGACAAGCAGGACTGGAGACTAAATTGTTTCAATTTGTCTTGTAACATTTTGTAGTTTAGCACTCATGTACAAAAGATCAGGGACATTCAACCCCATTTTCTCAGATAACCCATGTTGTTCTTTTGCCAGGCACCCAAGAAGCACCTCCAGAATGGAGCCATCAGAGGCTACCAGGTGGGCTACAGGGAGTACAGCTCTGGGGGAAATTACCAGTTCAGTGTGATTAGCGTGGAGACCACAGGGGACAATGCAGAAAGCCTGGTGCTGGACAACCTGAAAAAGTTCACCCAGTATGGAGTCGTGGTGCAAGCCAGCAACAGCGCTGGGACAGGGCCCTCTTCCACAGAGGTGGCTGCTACCACACTGGAGGACGGTAAGACAGGAAGGAGACAAACTTGAATACCATGTCACATTTAAGCTGTGAACAGAATATTCTAAAGTATTCCAAAGAGATATTAGATGTGTTCAATATATTTGGATTGATTTGGATTTGTGCTAACAGGGGTGATGCCAACACTACACAGCTGTGAATTTACAGTGTGAGAGAGGCAGAAAGCGTGCTTTGATTGTGGAGAGATTTGTGGGGATATGACACAGCCTAGTGGAGATCAGAGGGTGCTGCCACATGTTGTCAGTCTCATAGTTTTAAGGTGCACTCTTTTCATAATCTGCCTCCTGGTTCTTCACAGTGCCCAGTCGTCCTCCAGAGAATGTCCAGGCCACAGCTACGTCTCCGGAGGTCATCTCTCTGTCCTGGCTGACCCCTCCCAAAGATGCTCTGAACGGCAACCTGCTGGGCTTCAGGGTCATTTACTGGGCCAACCTGCCAGATGGAGGTACACATTTATATCTACACACTACACATGAACTGTTAGGGACATTGTCCTCAAGAAGCAACATATTTAGGAAAAAATAGAAGCTGCTTGATTGCATTTTTAAAATGAATAGAAGTGTTCTTGAAATATAACAACCATAACTCTATCACAGTGTCACTCCATTTACTGAATCAGGGCCCCGAAGAAGATACAACAAACAAGCAATATGCAGACCTAAAACGGTCCCCGGTCAAAAGTCCCTGTGTTTAGACCTCCAGTAGTGCCACTGGTACTGTAATATTCTTTGTTTTACCATGACAGTGCCATTAGAAAATCAACCTTTTTTGGCTTCATGCAGAATTAAACAGATTTCATAATAGTGAACAGGGTCTGGCCTGTTGTTTGTCTGCAACCCGTGCATGGCAGGAAACAGCATTTGGTGTAGCAGTATTGTTGTGCAGGGGGGAACAGCATATGTTGATAGTCCTAGAACAAGTTTTGATAACAGATCAATTAAAAAAATGAAAATTTGTTATAATTTGGGAGAAATACAGGAGAACTGTGACCCTCAAAGAAAGCCAGGAGAGTACCATGAAAACAGGAAGCATCCCTAATAATTTGGAAGGGTTGGCAAGTCCATCCATCCATCTATCCATCCATTTATTTTCTTCCGCTTATCCGGGGCCGGGTTGGCAAGTATGAGATACAAAGTCCTATAGAGTTTTAGTGCAATATATAAGTTCAAATTTGCAAATGGACACCCAGTCTGGTCATTCAAGGGATAGACCAAAGAAGTTCGGTCACTAGTACTTGTACCAAAAACTGTACGTCACAATTTCCTGAGGTCTTCCCCTCGGATTTAATTCAGCAGTTGTCTTTTCATAAACACTGAGTATTTCATCTGTACATTTGGAGCTTTGTCCAGGCTGTCTAAGTTTACTGTCCATGTTTAATTGGAATGTGAGTAGAAGGCTGAATCCCACAATTCAGTTTCACTGATATGTTTTTATGACATGAGACACATGCAGCTTCTTTGACTGCCTGACTTGGTGAGGTTGAAAAGGTCAGAAATTGCTAAAACACTCCCCCCTGATAAGCATTTGATGGTAATAATTAGGAGCTCCTTTGTGTCGAGTGAGGTCTGTTGGACCAAACAATGGATCAGGTTCAAAGGATCCTCCAAAGGAATAAAGACTCTTGACAGAGGTCACAGATACAGGGGCTAAACACCCCTCCCCAAGAGAAGGGTAAAAGAGCATCACGTCATCAAGGCTAAAGGAGGGAAAAAATCTCTTGAGACACTCAAACACTTAGCTATGTAAGGTACACAGGTATACATGCATTGTACATGTTTTCAGCTGCTCGGGTAACATTACAGCTACCAGCAAACCTGCAGCCAACTTTGTGAGGTACCAGAGGTCTCACTGTTGCAGCCAAAAACTGCCTGTTTTCCATAATTTCCTGAAATTATGTCCAACCTTGAGGGTGTAATGGCTGGCTATTTAAACAGTGGCTGTTTTGCGTTCAGTCAGTTTGGTGCTGTAAGTGTTTTAAGTTCTCCTACTTGTGCAAAGCAGTGTGTGGGCTGTCGTTCTGCCTTGAGTGTCCAATGTTGTGTTACTACTGCATCACCTGCTCTTTTTACCCATGTGTTTTTGTCTGTGAATGCTGAGCCATCCATGAACAACTCCAGCTCTGCATGCGTTCAATAGTGGTGTATCCTTAACGTCAGGTTTGGACTGCACACAAGGTTTTTGCAGCTGCACAATCTCGCAGCTCTCCATGCATTCACCAAGTGCATTGTTTTACTGTAATGTTTGGCATTTCCAACAACATTGCATGACATCTCAACCATCTTGCAGCAGAAAGATGAGCAGGTTTCTGTTCAAACAGAATTATTTGCAGAGAGTGGAACTGATAGTGTCAATTCTTGATTACCTACCATATGGATTCCTTAACAGCTTTTTCTGCAACTGCTACCACCCTCAAGCAAAGAGATAGCCTTGGGGCCCCTGGTCCTTTTGTGGAGAGCACAGATAACATATTACCATTTTTTCATCGACAGTTTGTGTGACTTGTTGTGTCATGTCTAGTAGTCAGGTTCTGTGCAGCTGTGGCTCAGATCAGGTTGTCCCCTAATCGGAAGGTTGACAGTTCAATCCTTGGCTCCCCCAGTCAGCATGTTGAAGTATCTTAGGGCAAGATACTGAACCCCAAATTATTCCTGATGGTAGTTCCATCGGTGTGTGAGTTAAAATTGGAGTAGCAGGTGGCACCTTGTACGGCCGCCTTGGCCACCAGTGTGTGAATGTGTGTGTAAATGGATGAATGTGAGTCGAAGTGTGAAAGGGCTTTGAGTGGACAAAAATGACTAGAAAAGCACTATACAAGTGCAGTCTATTTACCAAAAACAAAGGTGTGCACTTTCTTTAATGATAGAATAAGTGAGGTGTCATGTTCCATCAAATACTGAATTATTAAAATCTAATTCATTCATCACACAGCCAGACTCCTCTCTGAAAACTCTATCTGGTCAAATTTTGAATTGAAATCTGAAATAAAAAGCAACCATTCTCTCAGTCAAACTGTGAGGGATTTCTGTCACATTAAAGTGTCAACAGTGTCCTGTCATCCTTTTCATCCCAGACACACCAAACCGACATCTGAGAAATAGCAGCAATAAAAGCTACCTGATGGGTCACTGTTGCATTGCAGTGTCTCTGCCAAAAAGTTGCACCACCACACCAAGCCGACATTCAACAAGCACATACTGTATGTGTATGCACCTGGGTGAGAGGAAATGCCCCACCATACCAGCAGATGGCGGTCATCTGCAAAAGGCTATGCTGTAATGAGCCAGAAAAACAAGGAAAAAAGGAAACATGGATGTAAATGGACCTGCACTTGTATATCACTTCTCTGCTCATTTTGACCACTCAAGCACTTTTACACTATAGGTCACATTCATCATTCACACACTTTCATATACTGATGGAACAGCCAGCAGGAGCAATTGGGGTTCAGTACTTTGCCCAAGGATACTTCAGAAAATATAATAATAATAATCATAATAGTAATTATCATTATCATTATTATTATTATTATTATTATTATTATTATTAGAGTAATAATTACTTTAAATTAATTTAATCATTGCAAAACTCTAAAAATGGAATATGGGAATCACACAAATTATCCTTTACTGACTCACATCTGATGTGTTTCTGATAGCTGAGGTCCAGTTTTGATGTGAGTCGGTATTTATTTATACAATAATCTCTGCTGAATACAAAAGTTAAATAATAAAACCTGTGTCATGTTATGTTTTTAGAATTAATACAGTAATAAGGATTGTTAATAAGGCTTTTGAGTAAGCTATACTATACTACTGGCCAAAAGTCTGCGTGCTCCTGTTGATGTCAGACAGCATGCCATGCCATTGTCACATGTGGGCTTTGTATCAGTGGGATTGGTTGTGACAGCTCGATTACCTTTGACCCCTGCACTGTCACATCATGTTGGCCTGCCTATAGAACATGAGCACCACAGACTTGACAGCCAGGACTAGTTTCCCTGGCAACAGTCTGCAGCTCACTGCTTTTGCTTATAGGTTATTGTATGTAAATGTAACCATTGACACTCCACATTTAACAGTGACCTTTAGCAATTAATCTCTTCACTATTCTATCTGCACCAATCTGTCCCAGACAAGAGCAGTTCATCAGTATGAGAGGATGTGATGTCACTGACCAGCAGAGGGAGGTACAGGCCCTTACTATCAGTGGACCAGTGCTGTTGTAATCAGTGTAACAGTGGTTCATGTGTTTTTTATACACTAACTGGTCAGGGTTACAACTGACTGATTTTATGTGAATGTACTGCTACAGATACAGGTATGCTACTAGCAGTCTTGTGAATGTGAGTAAAAGAAGACAATAAAATACTGCATTTGATTCATTTCGAATCAGTACACTGTAAATAGAAAGTATTTATTCTAACTTAACTTAAAAAAGTTTTTTTTTTACTCTCAAATTCAGTCAACTTAGAATTTTATGTAACAAATGCTATATGTTTACAGAGTATAATTCTACTGAGCTGTACAAAACTTCAGCAGAAGTCATGATCACAGATCATAGCTCGATTTGTTTAGTATTCACTACTGGTTAAAATTTTCATTGCACACAAAAATCCTTTTTCTCTGTCACTTAGAACAAGCTGGACCTGTAGTATCTGCATTGTGTATTCTGCATTGTGCAACACTTCACAGAAGCCACCTCCAGTCAGTTCTAATTAGACTACTACTACTACTACTACTAACATTATGAGAGGAGTTCTTTTAAGTTTAGAACTTTTCCGAATGCAGATAGAAGCTTACAGTTCTAAGGTGACAATAGTTAGGTTAGACAGCAAACACACATACTCAAGCTACATATTCAAGATTGTTGATGGTGTCAGTTTTTTAAAAATTGTTTTCATTTTTGTATTTGGGCACGCTTACTGCATACCAAGACGCAAGGCAAATACACACACACACACACACACACACACACACACACACACACACACACACACACACACTTACAGGCTTAAATGCATTTACCGTATGATCAAACAATTGCAGTCCAGTGAGTTTGATGGGCGTTCCAAGCATTTCATTGTTCATTAAAACGTAAAGAAGAGATGCAGCTAGTCTCAGATCTGTGGAGAGAAGTGAAAAGAGAGAGAGAAGGAAGGGGAAACATTATCAAGATGGACAGGAAGTGACATCAATAGCTTATAGTGTACTGTAGCAGGTAGCCAGTTCAGACCCTCTAACACAGCAGGCCTTGGCCGCAGGGTTTGTTAAACTTTATGAGTGCATATATCCAAGGCTGGACTGGCATACTGGGCACTTGCCTGGGGGCCAATGTAACTTTTCGGCTGGAACAACAACTTTTTTTTATTGTTTTTTTCTGTCTCTTCTCTTTTTTTGACCAGCTGAAACACAGGTAGATCAGCGCATCATTTTATTTTCTAATTGACATTGGGACCTATTGCATCTTTAAACCCCCTTTGGGCTCAGTCCCTCCATTAAATAGCTACTACAGAAAAAACACCCCACATAAAAGGCATACATTTGTGCTTAAAAAAATCACTATAATTTAGGAAATAAAATGTTGAAAGCATTTAATTTTTGAGTGGAGGTATCACGGAGCCCCTGCTTAGTGTGTACCAACAATTGTTGTAAAAACCAAAGTCCCTGTATAATGTAATAAATAAAAGACTTAGATTTGTGTGATGTGTTGTGGTAGGCCAGTCTGGGCCAAAATGGCCCAGTCCAGCCCTGCATATGTCCCAGGCTGTGCTCTGACACCTTACATCCATGATTTTCCATATAATAAATAGGTGACATGTTTGGACCAGTGGCAGCCATATCACTGCTTTATTTAGAGTAGGAAACCTGCATTTGATACTTTGACCTGAGGTTTCCTCACTAAATTTGTCTTTATTCTGCTACTCTCTCCTGTCTTGTCCATCAGAGCTGGGAGAGATCAGGAATGTGACCACCTCTAAACCCTCTCTGGAGCTGGATGGACTTGAGAAGTACACCAACTACAGCATCCAGGTGCTTGCCTTCACCAGAGCTGGAGATGGTGTTCGCAGTGAACAGATCTACACCCGCACCAAGGAGGATGGTATGAAGATGAAACATCTCTACAAATAAAAAGACAAAGGCAGAAGTCACATAGTCCTTTTTTTAATGCGAATCTCTCCGGAGCTGATTTACAGATCTGCTCAGACTTGTGCTGAAGTGTAGACTAACTGCTGTAGGGCTTCATGGAATAACAGATGCAGGACCTAAGGAAGACTAGAGGCACAGTCATGTGCTTCTGATGGAGATGCTTGAATAAACAATATTTTCTGATCTTAACCCTTTTAACTCTAGTTAATTGGCTGGATTAAAAAAAATCAGGGGAAGAGGGCAATGAGTAGCTAAACAACTACAACTAACAACAACTAACTAACTAACTAACTAACAACTAACAATAATAATTTTACTCCTAATTAGTAAAAACGTTTCAAGAAAATAACCTAAAAATAATTTAAAAAACAGGGAGAAAAAAAGGAACAGTTAAAAAAGAAATCAAAAATAAAAGAAAATAACCATAAGAAAGAGTTAAAAATAACAAAAACTTTTCTAGTCTTTCTGATAGTATTCCCTAGTTTTTTGATAATATCTAATGATCCCACCCAGCTAATTTTCAGGTAATTTCTTTGTCATTTTTTACTTTGTTTTTTATTTTGTGAGAAATGTCTTGCGAAATGTCTAAGTTGTTTATTGCCTTTTTCCCCATGTTGTTTTAAGCTATTAAGCCAATTTTCTCAAGTTTCAGGTTATGCTAGTGAACGGCACCTGAAAGCATCACAACAAAACTAATGTCGATCAGGGTGTTAAAGGTTTAACATAACATGACAAACCTCAGTTTTGCCACTTGAGAATATTTTGCAAAATGAGGCAAGGGAGCAGCAGGTATTACAACTCATTAAGTGCAGAACTTTAACTCGTATGTGAAACATCAAGTCCTTTACAGTTTGACATTTTACATTCTGTATCCTGCTTTATGAGTTGTTTAAAAAGCCCCATAAAAATCTTCTCAGGTGATGATATAAGCTAAATTGTGGGAAATATATCAACTGGATCATCTTTTCCTTTCAGTCCCTGGGCCTCCAGCAGGTGTGAAGGCAGCAGCCGCATCCAACTCAGTGGTATTTGTGTCCTGGCTTCCTCCTCTCAAAGTCAACGGCATCATCAGGAAATACACTGTTTTCTGCTCCAACCCACACCCCACAGTATGTAGAGCTATGAACAGCTCAGCTTTTTGAGCTGTGTGCATTTCAAATGAACTGATCATTTAGGCAATTGGGCTATAAAACCAGCGTGTTCTCATTCCAACGTCGTCAAATACAACCGCTTTTGCAGTGATTTTGACATAAGATCAGAATGCCAATATCCACCTTTTGCAACTGTAATGGGCAGCATCAGCTGAGAACACAGTCTGACAGAGACGTTTGCTGTTATGACACCCCGAACTCTCAGAGGTGCAACACATTTCATGCAGTCAGGCAGTTACCTGCTGAAAGGCCTGGTTGGTGGATGTGGGATTGACTCAATGTAGAACTCATTGATGTGTCTTTTTCACAATCAGAATCAGAATCACCGTTATTGCCATTGTGTCAAGACATTTGACTCATTTTAGTTATATGTTTCTCAGTGTAAATGTACATAAATACACATAAAAGCTGGGAAAAGCCTGTGCTTACTCCGAGGAGAAACAAGTTGTCTGAAGAACAATTTGTGAGTCTCCTCCTCATGAGGTGTACCACTCCTTTAGTGATAGATGTGTTGTATAAACTGGACTAGTCTGCTATGAAGCCATGGCTTGGTGAGTGAGCTACTTTACTCAGTGTGTTTGAGTTTGTTTGGCCTTATCTAAATGTAGTTCATATGTCAGAGGTATAGGTAATCCTTATATTATTATTATTATTATTATTATTATTATTAAAATTATTATTATTAAATATGAAATGGAAATATGAAGTTGTGACAGTCCTGAATGTGTTTCCCTCGCCCAGGTGAGCAGTGAGTTTGAGGCGGCCCCAGATGTCTTCTTCTACCGTATCCCCAACCTGAGCAGGAACCGTCAGTACAGTATCTGGGTGGTGGCAGTCACCGCTGCTGGCCCGGGGAACAGCAGTGAAATCATCACTGTCAAACCCATGGCTGAGGGTAGGTGCAACTGATCTTTAGTTTGATAGTCAGAGCTTAATGAAGCTGAAATGCTCGTACTGTGTCCCACATTCGATTGCCTGATTCTATACTGATTCTATATGAACTGTAATGTGCAAGATGGGATACATCATTTTGTAGAATAGGTGTTAAATTGATGAGAAAAGAAATCACAGCATTTGGCAGCATACAGTGTAAATTATACCATGTTACTGCCAATTATTATCTTTTAATAGTAATAGTAATAGTGATATTATAAAAGTACATTGTACACTCCAGCACATTAAACTGTGAGATAAAATGCAAACAGGATCCCTTGTTGCTGATTATCCTGCTCCTACCCCAACTCACTTCACCCACGCCGGGGTGTGAAAACCTAGCTTATTTCTGGTATCTCCTCATAGGAAGACAGGAAGGACAGCATCAGCTGAATGTAAACGACCCTGTGTTTGGCCCTGTCAACACTTAACATGCTTGGTGAGAGCTGATAAGCTGATCGCATATGTTGATAAACCCCATGGTGTCTGGAGTCAAGACCCACAGCTCCTATCAGGACATTCACATCCTGTCAGAGGTCTATGTGATCGATGTCCCCCCTTCCCTGCTCCACTGCTTAGATAAAGAGACAAATACCATCAGGATGTGGCCCCTGAGCTTGTGGCCCTAGCTCAGTGAGCTCAAGGGTCAGAGAGTAAATGAAAGGAAAACAAATACAAAAAACTCTCTCAAATAATTTAGAAAACAAGAACATATGGGTTAGTTACTGCATCTCCTCTGTGGGCTGATGAAAGGTATGTATTTTTGTAGCTCCAGCTCGGATCTTGACCTTCAACAGGACAGTAACGACCCCCTGGATGAGGGACATTGTGCTGCCGTGTAAAGCAGTGGGTGATCCATCTCCAACCATCAAGTGGCTGAAGGAGATGTGAGTACAGTGGAGGGGATTGAGGTGCTGTCAAAGATAAATACGTATACATTCAGCATTCAGCAGTGCATTGACAACATGTTAATTCTAACTCATCTATGGTTCAGCAATGGAACCCCAGCACCTGTTGTGATTGACAGTCGGCGCAGCGTCCACGGTAACGGCAGCCTTGTTATTCGCACGGTGAAAGCAGAGGATTCTGGGAACTACACTTGTGTGACCAGCAACAGTTTTGGGTCAGACAAAATTGTCCTCAACCTACAGGTTCAAGGTAGGACATATAACATTTCTGTTCCAGCCATTACCAACCAGTGCTCAGCAGACTGCAGAGCACACAGCTGATGTTTTTAGGCACGATCTGATATCACCAAGTAAATTTTGTCCCTGGATCAAGGACTAACTTTTTTGTCCAGGATTCACATTACAACCATTACCCCTCTCATTAGCACGACTGACAGCACATGCAACTTTATGTATGTGAATTGAAAAACAGAGGGATTACCTAGGATGAATGTGACTTGGTGGTGGTTCTGGACCAACACTTAACAACAGCCCAGGATATGGACGCCTTGATAACCCAGGAGGGTAATAATAAGGAGAATTAAAGCACACATGGCCAAGGTGCAGGCATGGTCGCTAACGTTAGTTTTTTAGAAAAATACCACCAGACACAGGCTTGGCTCCAATACAAACATTTAAGCAGCAAGCTGCCTTTTAGCCTGCTTAGCTTAGCTAAGCTTAGCAGGTACAGCTAAAGTTACCATAAGTCCTGTAACATCTGTTTTTCACACATATTTATTTACCATTAAATACAACCTACAGAGGTTAGATACATATAATAATTCCCCAACCCTAAAACAGTTTGTAGAGGAAGCTGCCTTTTAGCCTACGTAGCTTAGCTTAGCTTAGCAGGTAGAGCTAACATTTAGCTAAGCTTTGCAGATAGAGCTAATGTTACCAAAAGTCCTGTAACATCTTCTTTCTTTTTTTAATGATTATTTTTTTCAGGCTTTTATTGCCTTTTTGTGACAGGACAGTGTGAGCGTAAAAGGGGGAGAGAGAGAGGGAGATATGCAGCAAAGGGCCAAGGCTGGGGTCAAACCTGCGGTCGCTGCGGCGAGGATACAACCTCTGTATATGGAGCGCCACTCTATCCAATGAGCCACCAGATCCCCCTGTAACATCTATTTTTCACATATATTCTTTTCCATTAAATAGCCCTAACAGAGGTTTAATATATATTTAGTAATTCCCTCACCCCAAAAATGTGCTTAAAATCCAAGTAAATCTCTGCATGCGGTTGCTGCTTGAATAGCTTTGAAATAGGCTTTTTTTTCTTTCTGAGTGGTTAATTGCATGGCAAACTATGAATGATATCACAGTCGAGAAAAGCTGCTGATTGGTTCATGTAATGTGAATCCTGGACGAACAAGTTAGTCATGGGTCCAGGGACAACACTTACTTGCTGATATCAAATGGTGCATGTTTTCGGCACGTTACACCTGTTGATTGATATTTATGCATATACAGATCTGATTTGCTAATGCTCTGTGCAGTGCAAGTGAACTTGTTGGTTCTACGCATTTCTTTCTGACACTAGTGCTAATAGTCATTGATTTGTGGGCCTTTCCTTCAGTTCCACCTGACCAGCCTCGCCTCACAGTGACCAAGACAACCACCACCTCAATAACCCTCTCCTGGATCCCTGGAGACAACGGAGGCAGCTCCATAAGAGGTCACCTACAAACAACCCTGCCCTCTTTCACTGATTTTGCTTGTGTTGTTTGGTTTGTTTTTTCAGTTTTCCTTGCTGTTCATTAACATTCATTTCCCCACACGTCTTCTTCTGCAGGTTACATTCTGCAGTACTCAGAGGATAACAGTGAGCAGTGGGGCAACTTTGCCATCAGTCCCAGTGAGCGCTCCTATCGGCTGGAGAACCTCAAGTGTGGCACCTGGTACAAGTTCACACTTACAGCTCAGAATGCAGTGGGGCCAGGACGCATCAGTGAAATTATTGAAGCAAAGACTCATGGGAAAGGTATAAACAAAGAGGCACATAATATAGTTGTTCATTTAGATTTTCTGTTGGCGTAAAAACTCTCGGAAAACTAAGTTGGCGATCCATACATCTAATTGACAACAGAGTATTTATTTACTGATAAGACTATTCAGAGGTTTTATTTGTTGTCAACAATAGAGTTTTATTTTTTCTCAGTGAGCTTGTAATACAGCCCAGTTTTCTACTTGTTAATCTCTTTGAAACCTGAGCAAATTGGCTTGATTTCTTACAAAAACACAGGAATAAGGCAATGAGCAACAGAAAATAAATTACCCAAATAACAGCAAGAAAGTAGTAAAAAGCTCAAGGATATTAGCTAAAAATTTGTTTAAAAGAAGAAAGGAAAAGAGACAGAAAAAAAAAACGAAAAACGAACAAAGACATGACCTGGAAACATAGCTTGCAAAATTCATAATTCTGTAACATAATTTGAAATATGTAATTATGATGTCATTATTTAATGAAGATATTTCTTCTTTAGCTTTTAAAAAAATAATGTTCTAAATCTATTTATTACTTTCAATTCATGGAGCATTTCTTATCAAGTTGTTCTTTGCCTTGCACCAATTTGCTCAGGGTTCAAATGCTTGTGAATGGCACCTGAAACCAGCACTAGAAAAGTGTTGTCACTCCAGTTTCATAGGGTAAATATCTCATATAATGTCCCTTTAAATGGGAGAAAAACACAAAGTAATTTCTTTAACACATATTGCCTTTTTCTTTGCTAATAATGTAATTGCTTTTAAAATGAAGCAGTACACCGTGCAATGTAATAACTTGTTAAAATACCATGACATTTAAATTTTATTATGGCTAAAGTTAACAGTCAATTAATGGAATTAATCAACATAAACTTATGGGGCAACTGTTTTCATGTGTGGTTTATGATTATGTTATGTTTTAAGTCATTTTGAGGCAAAAATGTGAAACATTTACACACTACAAATTATGTTTGATTCCAAATATGTATGTTTGCTGGTTTCCTGTCCTCTACAAAAGTAAGTCGGGTTTTGGATTATTGGTCAGACAAAAGACATCACCTGTAATTAACACTTTTCTGATATTTTCTTAGAGCAGATGATAAACTGAGTCAATGACCAGCTAACAAATAATTGTTAGTGAACTTTAGGCTTTGGCAATATCTAGTCTTTCAAACCTTCAAATCTTCCTTAAATTTCTGCAGGTTAAAATCACTAAGTTAGCTGTAAAAAATATGCTGTTATTCCCCACGCTCTCGCTTAGCCTGCTGGCCGCCAGCAATATACAGTCCTGTAACTTCTCCCTCCACCATTGGGTGTCGCTGTGTCTTTAGCTCAACTGCCTCTTCCACTGTACAGAGTTCTGGTGGTGCATGCTTTGCACTACATACAATGAGTTTAATAGAAAGAGGAGTGCCTGTGTCTATGACAGTACTGAAACAATACTATATTACTATAATACCATAATACCATGATAGTGACCAAGCCTTAGTGGTGCCCTACATTTAGTTCTTAGTACTTCTAATTATTAAAAGGGTTCATGCTTTCTTACCAAAAACACTGCAGCTTTCCTCTTCTCCCTCTTCAGAACCTCAGTACTCTAAAGACCAGGAGCTCTTTACAAGCATCAACGCCACTCGTGTCAAGCTCAACCTAAATGGCTGGAATAATGGTGGATGCCCCATCACCTCCTTCACCCTCGAGTACCGGCCTGTAGACTCACCCACATGGACCACGGCACAGCGCACCTCCCTCACCAAGAGCTACATCCTGTACGACCTGCAGGAGGCCACCTGGTATGAGCTGCAGATGAAAGTCTACAACAGCGCCGGCTACGCTGAGAAGAGAGTCAAGTTTGCAACACTCAGCTATGATGGCAGTGAGTTAGCACAATATACCTCCCTCAGCCAGACACAAATCAAACATTTCTGTTTTTAGGATTCCTACAATGCCTACAACGATATTAATGATGTTTTAATTCCCATGTGAGTTGAGTACCAGTTTCTTTCATAACATACTATGTGACCTCTGCACAGGTACCATAGCACCTTTGGTGAAGGCACCCAATGTGAGTGAGGACAACTCTGGGGGCGGTGAAGGTTTGAAGATGATGGTGACCATTTCCTGTGTGTTGGTGGGCATCGTTGTCATCTTCATCGGGCTGCTGGTGCTGAGGAGGAGGAGGAGGGAGCAAAGGCTCAAGAGGCTCCGAGGTGAGATGAGAGTCTAACATGACAGATTTCAGCTTCCATTTTCCCATATTCATCAAGCAAAGTGATTTTTCCTGTTTGTTTTCCAGATGCAAAAAGTTTAGCTGAGATGCTCATGAGGTAAGAAGCAACTGCACTGCATGGCCATTGTAACGACAAGTATCCCAGTATGCACACTGCTCTGTTGTCTAATGAGAATTCATTACAGCAGGAGTTTCTGGCAATTCAGATATTTTTTTGTGTTTTGTGCTCCCCAGTAAAAACACTCGTCCAGCAGAGCCAATTAATAAACAGCAACAGACACTCCGCATGCACATTGACATCCCCAGAGCCCAGCTACTGATTGAGGAGAGAGACACCATGGAAACTGTTGGTAAGCTCATCGCTAGTGTGTACACAGTCTGGTACCACACAAGAAACTGCAGTTTTTTCTGTTGTTGTTGTGCTTTTTAAAGCCACTCATTGTCATGCTGAGCCTGTTGTTTCTGTCCCACAGATGACAGGTCCACTGTGTTACTGACTGATAACGACTTCGGGGAGACCCAGAAACAGAAGTCATCCACAGTCACCCACACAGTCCACTACCAGTCCCTGTCCCAGGCCACCGGTCCACTGGTAGATGTGTCCGACGCCAGACCAGGAACCAGTAAGTCCAGTACGGACGCTTTTTTTTTTTTTTCATAACAAACTAAATGTTGTATATGTGAATTTCTTTGTGCCTTTTGTTTACCGCTGAGACAGGAAAAGGAAAAGACTGTTCCTTTTCCGAGCAGTCATTTAGTTCCTGTGTGTGTGTGCGTGTGTTTCCTCCATTGATGTGCCTTTAGTTGAAAATGAAGCCTGCAAGCTAGTTCAACTCAAGTCACCACAAAATTAAATTTTTCTTATAATTTTGATTTTAATTTGTTATTTAACGTTATAAAAGTGGAATTTTGTGTGGCTCTTTCTTTCTCCAATTTTTGTGATCAGTGTGCTCACATTCAGTGGCACTCCACCTGATTGGTCAGCTTGTGTATGGGCAGGAAACTTATTACCTCAGAAATTGGTACTGCACAGACTCTGGCTCCGAATGACATCACCAGAGCAAGATGGCAGCAGCCATATCCGGGATATTTTAGCTTCACTTCTGTACAGCTGGGGTAAGGGGAAATGTGTCATCCATCTTTAATACAGTCTTCAATTTTGGCACATTACCGTCAGCTGTATATTCGATATTATCATCACTCCCAGCTATCTGCCATGCTTAGCTTGTGGAGAACAATGAGGCCGAAATTCTATATTTCCAGAATTAATAATTCCATGAGTAACCAGCCTGAATTGTTGTAGTCTTCATGGTAAAGATGGTTAATAATATGGCAGGTATGATATGAAGGAAGCTGGAGTACCTTAGCTTTTTTATTTCATTTAGTTATTTATCTTTTTCATTTTTTATGCTTAGTATCAGTTTCTAATATATCTGTGTATGTCACATGGTGATGTGTCTGTGTAAGTTGGCTTGACTTGTGGAAAAGATGGTTAATAATATGGCAGGTATGATATGAAGGAAGCTGGAGTACCTTAGCTTTTTTATTTCATTTAGTTATTTATCTTTTTCATTTTTTATGCTTAGTATCAGTTTCTAATATATCTGTGTATGTCACATGGTGATGTGTCTGTGTAAGTTGGCTTGACTTGTGGAAAATATCTGTCCAAAGCACCATGTGTGTTTGGGTAAGGAAGGCGCAGGTTTCAGAAATTTTGGTGGCAACTGATAGAAGCTGCAGAGAATTTGTCATCACGATAATTTAATTTAGTTTAGTCATGTCCTTCCCATGACCAACACCCTGCACTCTCCTCTTCATTCTCAGATCCTACTGCCCGCCGCACAGCCAAAGCAGGCCCAGCTGCTCGCAACCGCTACGCCAGCCAGTGGACCCTGAACCGCCCACACCCCCCTGTCTCCTCCCACACTCTCAGCACTGACTGGAGGCTGCCCACCCCCAGAGTGGCAGGCTCTGTTGACAAGGAAAGTGACAGCTACAGCGTCAGCCCATCTCAGGACACAGGTCAGTAACATCTCTGAATACACTAAACGCCGCTCCTCATCTCAAACTAATCCCTGTCAGCTGTCTTTACTTTAACAAAGTGACATCCCAACAATTCTGTCACTAACTCTTACACTTATCCCTCCACTAACCCCGGCCCACATCCAGACCGAGCACGGAGCAGTATGGTGTCAACAGAGAGCGCGTCCTCGACGTACGAGGAGCTCGCGAGAGCCTATGAGCACGCCAAGATGGAGGAGCAGCTGCGCCATGCCAAATTCACCATTACCGAATGCTTTATTTCTGACACATCTTCAGAGCAGATGACAGCAGGCACCAACGACTACACAGACAGCCTGACCTCCAGCACACCGTCTGAGTCAGGCATCTGCCGCTTCACTGCGTCCCCACCCAAGCCTCAGGACGTCAGCCGGGTCATGAACATGGCCGTGCCCAAGGCCCACAGACCGGGTGAGGCCACACGTCTGTCTCAGCGTGAAGCCCAACATGCTAACCTTTATTTACATCTTAACACTAATCCCTTCACTTCCACCTCCAGTCTAATGTTATTATCCACCCACTAACTGTGACTGATGCTGACAGTCAATGAAGAGATGCAAAATGTGTTCAAGCTGATGACTGTCTCACTTCAGTTAGGCCTACAGTCTATAAGAGAAAAATTTTGAAACCTTTAAATGAAACAAAAAAAGTTCATGAGATTTCAATTCAAACCTTGCAGATCTTAATGAGAAACTATGATGTGCGGCTGCTATGTTGAAACTAAATGAGAGAGTTTATTTTATTTATTGTACCAACGTATATGATTGATGTTTTACACCTAAATAGAGTGCTAACGAGATCCAGCGGTCACAGACTGTACTGTCAGGAAAGGCCACAATGTTACCAGAATATTACTCATTTAAATCATTGCTATCTTTTTGACCCTTTCAGAATTTTCTTGACATCGACAGTTTCAACAAAGTATCGTCAAAATTAGCATCAATTCTCATCCCAAGTCCTCACACATCGCAGCTTTGCAGTGGATGTTTGCGTCTACATATTACACTCTAGATATCCCTCTGCGCCTGCTGTTGACCTTTCAGGGTGCTGCTACAGCACATGGTGGGATGATGCAGCACGTGGTTATGTTTATACAAGAACAGCACATGGCAACTAATGCCAGAACATTAACAAATGCACATGATGGGACAGATGGTTAGGATTAGCGGAAAGAGGCACATTATAAGATGTGAAAAAAAAATAAATCAGATTCAGACAGGCAGCAAACAGTGGACTCTGTCCTGTCCAGCTGCACTTTCACCTGACACCATTCAACGGCATTTCATGTGCACACAAAAGGTGCCTTTTGGTGTCACAAACTTAGGCCGAAAGGACTGTCAAACAGGTGCTATTTTACGAGTTCAGAATGAGAACAGACTGAAATATCACCTTGAATAAGAATTTGAAGAAATATTGTTCATGATGATGATCAAAATACTGCTTAATGTATTCTAAAAAGTGACAATTAAGCAAATCTGCAGTTAACAAGTTGAGACTTTTAATTTGTGTAACTGGAACATACTCCTTTGTGTGTACTGACACATATCAGTTAATATACTGGACATAAAGATTATGTTTTGTTAGATTATTTACATTTGATTTCATAAAACTGTAATAATGAGTGTAATGGGGTCAGCAGAAGACAAGGTCAGTGTCTGAGAGAGGACACAGGAAGACAGCTTCATAAGCTGACAATGCTGTGAAGGTGAGTAAAAAAGAGTCTCTCTTTTTCGAAGCAAGTCTTTGAAAGCAAACACACAGAGTCAACATCAGGTGGAACGTCAGCTCACTGCAGCTACCTGATGGTTTCAACAGCTGTCTGATGCTGTTGGAATTCTCACCTTTCAGACTGACATTAATAAAGAAAAGAGGTTTGAGAGTTGAGTAGATGTTGGGCAGGAGTGTGTGCATGGCTCTAACTGTGATGTGTGCGTGTCATCCTGCAGGTGGCGAGTTGGTTCACCTTCCTCCGTACCTGCGCATGGACTTCCTGTTAAACCGAGGCATGTCCTGCTCGGGGTCATCTAGGGGGACAGCTAGTGGGGAAAGAGCGGCCATGGGTCAGGCCTGTCTGGAGCCCCAGAAAAGTCGCTCACTGAAGCGGCCCTCTCGCATGGCTCCCCCAACACCCACAGAGGCCCCTCAGGCCAGCAGGGACCCAGTGGCCCAGTGGCAGCCTGGCTCTGCGGCCACGCTCCCCCACAGAGAGGGCTCCGAGCTGGCTCAGGCCGCCAAGCTCAGCACCTCCCAGGAGTCCCTGCTGGACTCACGAGGACATCTCAAACAGAGCAGCAACCCCTACGCAAAGTCCTACACACTGGTATAACAGCAGGGGCCACTCGGGGGACTAGAACTCACTCTAACACTGGACTTAACACTCAAGTGCAGTAAACTGACTTTCACCATGCAGTTCTGTATATATGCCCCCCCCCTCCAAGGGCAGGGTCACTTTTACTAATCTCCTTTTATTCATTTTAGAGCGTTCTTTTATCTCTTCTTTGTTTTTCTTTTTTTTTCTTTTTCTTTTTTTGTTTCACTTGAGAAAAAAAATTCACTCACGGAAATGACTCCAGCCGGAGTTTTGCCAAACTAATTGAGTTATGAGGGAGCATTATTTATTCATGATTATTGTTAATTCTTTATAATTAATCAGTGATTATTAATTGTTAGTTGTCAGCTATTAATGATCATTAATTATTGATTACTGAATGGTCTATTATTACCATTACTACAATGTTTTCATAAGAACCCGGACATCTTTTTTTGTTGGGTTTTTTTTCTGGAGTGGAAGATGACTATTTGGAGTCATTTTTTTCCTATGGAATATCCTTCTGAAACACAGAATGAAACTTGGGAGAAATCTTGGAATGAAAGCAATTGACACCAGTCCAAACTTTTCAGCTGCTCTCAAATTGTTACTTTTTTTGTTGGGTTTTTTTTGGAAGAAAAAAAAATCTATTTCCTATGGATGCATGGGGACTGACCAATTTAAAAGACAATGAAGATTACGGTCATGGCTGGACAGCCCAGTCGAGCATTTTGTCACACTATGAAATGATCCAATGTGAAGATTTATTATTCTTATTACTATAAATATATATATAAAAAGAGAAATCACTTTTATTTGTGGATATTACAGGGAAGAATTGATTTGGTTAATAAAGTCCTTAGTCATGTTTGCACATATCTTGTTTTAATTAGGAAATTGAGTCTCTGTTGATCTTTCTCTCTGTCCCATTCTCTGATGGTGCAATATGAAAAAAGATATAAAAAGTATATGAAAACTATTGCTCTATACTGTACTGTAATGATGAAAAATAACTATGTTGTGAGTATACTTATAGGGCGGGACACACTCCAGCTATGTATTCAGGTGTAGTTTACCACTGCTTGTTTGCCAGGGTGGTAAATCACGTTAGCTAGATTAGGGAGGGTTGAGAGAACTAATGGTTTGCACTTCACAACACCCCGACTCAAGTGTGTCCAGATAGATCCTCCTACTCTCAGTGCACTAGGTAGAGTCTTCAGGGCTCTCACTCCTCAGTAGATCTACTGTTGCTGCATTGCAGTGATGCTCCTCTACAGGGAAAAAAAAGAAAAAAAAAACTTGAGACAATCCAGCAGAATCCCCCTTCAAACCAAACCTATAATGTCTATGGGAAATATCTAAAAGAACAAAAAAAAGATGTGGTTCTACGTAAGAAGCTGTTTTTGTTCCTGTCTACCCTGGCCACTTTCTGTTCTTTCTGTTCCTTTGGGTTAGCCTGAAGGGAGAAGAGTTTGATCCAAAATGCTGTGAGGTCATTCTGTCAGTTTCTATGATTAGTTTCTATGATTAACTGTCTTCATTCTGATTATACATTTTAATGAAAAAAGAAACAAAACATGTCACTTTTTATTTTTAACATGAGTGTTCACCGTGGTGGCACTGGAATAAAGAGAAACTAACACAAAGTTCAAATTTGATTAATAAAATGGCTGTTCCCCAAAGTGTCCTCCACAGCTGTGCCCTGAGTGACTGATGGTGGTGTGGAGATGAAGCTCAGAGAGCAGCGCTGGGCTCTGCTCTGTGGCTGCTTGAAACATGAGTCCCAGCAGGAGACCCTGAGTCCTCCACTTCTTTTCATCATGACAGCATGATGGTAGCAGTGAGCTAGTTTTTTATGTTGGTCAGTCATATCATCATCTGTAATTCATACAGGCATTCAAAGAAAACACATAATAGACGCACTTACATTTCTGGGCCATTGTGTTGTTTTTTCTTCCCAATCATTTTTCATTTCTTCCCAGTGCATACTGAGAAAAATGCCATCCCTTTTAACCCACAAGAACCAGGGCAGGAAAATGGATGAATAAATGAACAAGTTCAGACCATGGATGTATTAAGAAACCTAGATACAGCATTCAAGACTTGGCACACACCAGAGACTTGCGGTGGCCAAGTGCAGCTGAACGGGTAACTTCTGGTTAAGTGCTCCATAAACTTGAATTGGGATAAAATAATTTAATCTTGTGGATCATCCAGACTTTGGAAATGCTATTGGACAGAATGGATTAAATCCTGAGTGAAAAGAGACCTCTCACAGGGGTTGTGACACCAAAAGCACCAAACTTGTAGTCAACCCTTTGGCCAGCGTTAAGTTAGCCGCTCAGCCGCACTCGGCCGCCATATGTGTGTTTGCTTTATGGGCCAAACAGTGTGTAATTAGTGCTGATCATCCTCGGATCATCTGGGTCATTTTATAAGCTGCAGAAAAACCATTTTGGCTTCATGCGCTTCAGAACACCTCTCAAAGGAATGCATGGGCCCAGGGTTTAACGCTGTATCCACTTCCTTTAAGACATCCATGATTTACAGATGTAAGTTTATGGGAGAAAGTATTTTTGGGCCCCATGGCATCACCTGATGGACCCCGATGGTGTCATTCTACTTTTGACCTGATGCTGTTCTGGGGGCTTGGTTCAGACAACAACTTGAAAAATCAGTTTCCCCACCAACAAAGCCTCAAAAAACCACAATCCAATGCAAGTAGAGGCATGTTGTATTGGGGTGTAGCTATAATCTGGAAGCTAATGAGGAAGACTTGTTTTCCAGGTCAGTCTTCACAGACAAATTAAACAATAACTCAGTGAGCCCCAGTTGTCCTTGAATATATGTTTATACGAATCTGTCCAGCAGGCTGTTGGTACAGAACGAGTCTATGGATAGAGCTATACCAAAAACTTAAAATAACAACATAATAACATAACATGGCTCAGTCTAATACAATGTATCACACATCACACAAACATATGTACAATACTAACAATCACAGTGCTATCTAAGCCTTTGTCCAGACTGTTAACACGGGAGTCAGGAACATCTACAAAGTCCTTATCATCTCTTACCCTCCAGGCACCCTCCTCACATATTACATGCCAAGAGGGAAGAACTCTGAGGCCTCTCAATATTTTCAACCATGGACGATTCAAACATCATGAAATTCCATCATGGTGCCACCTTGTGTTGGATATTCACACTACACATTTATTCTTAACAGTTCTGAGACTGTACACTCAAAAAAATGAAACATTGACTTTGATAAAATGTATTTTGTCAAATGGTTCCACATAATTGTATTAGGTTGGTTAAAAGTAAATATGTTAAGTTCATCTAATATAATAAACTTATATTACAGTAACACAATGACTTTGAATTGAACCAACTAAAAATAAATACCTTTTGACCAACAAGATAGGTTTAAGCTTATCTAAAATAAATGAATTATGTTTTATGGACTTACACAATATATTTAAATTGTATATTTGTATATTTTATATTTGTCCTTTATTTGTTTCAGTTAAATAATAAATTTAATTTAATTAAAGTTCAAGTATTGAAAACATTAGGTTTTCATCTAATTTAGTTTTTATTATTTGATTTAAACTAATTCTAGTTTGTCTACCGGTTCCACACAAATGAATTTGGTACACCAAACATATTTTTGTTATTTCCTTTATTTAGGAACACAGAAGTTAACAATTTGGTGCACTTGGTCCAACAAACAGCAACAGAGTTCAGCAACATTTCTGGTAGTGTAAGGCATATTATTAAAGCTGCAACTATGAGTCAACTAAGTGATTATTTGATTGCCATTTGTTTTTAAGTTGTCAGTATAAGCAACATGCTCTGATAATCAGATTTCCTTTGGTGTTAAAAGCCTGCAAAATATCAATGTGGCTGTCAACAATTTTGGTGCTGTGTAACTTCTCAATTCCACACCCTTCATTTTTCATTTAACACTGGATTATCACTTATTCACATAGTGTAGTTTACAACATTATAGTCTAACCATCAAACAAAACATTCCCTACTGTAAACATAACATTTTGGTAATTTGAGGGAAAAACTTGAAACATAACATTTTAACAAACATGTCAACTTATGTTGCAGCAGCATTCTATTTGTTTTTGTAATTTGTCAGTATAAGCAACATGATCCGACAATCCTTTTTCGTTGCGGTTGCTTTTGGTGCAGTCATGTCACAAAAAGTCTCCCTGGTGGGGATCGTAGTAGTTTTCAAAAAAAAAAAAAAAAAGGGAATCATTTTTAGAAGTGTCATTTTCCCCTGCTCTGCTATTTTCAAACAGCCATTAATTTTATTCTGTTTCGGCCAAAAATGTAATTTTACCCATATCACAGAACAGTTTCTGAGGATAATATATTACACCCATTAGGAGTGCACATGCAAAGGCGATGTCTCCCAACTCACGCAGAACTTCAACACCCTCAATCACTATTTCAACATCTGCTGGGTAGTGGTAGTGGTAGCGTCACCTCCCTCAACATTGATGCTGTCAGATGAACAACAAATCAAAGACACAGTGTTACACTTGTGCGAGTAAAACCGAGTAAACCTGGTTTGATTTATTATTTTTATTTTTATTTTTATTTTTATTTTTATTTTTTTTAATTGGGAGAAGGCAATGGTCTAATTAATTTTAAAAAATTTGCAAGAAAAAAAAGTAAAAAATACTTACAAGAAAATGACCTCAAACAAGCAAAGAAAACATTCAAAAACTAAAACCAACCAAAAAAGATAAGAAAACAACCTTAGAAAAGTGCTTGAAGAGTGTATTTATTTCCTACACACACACACGATGACTAAATCCATCAGTGTCTGAGGCTTAATCGTTTCTTTCATAAAGTCAGTGTAAATTTAAATATCCCCACTTCTTGAAACAACACCAATAACGTGAAAATCTGAGCTGTAAAGTGTGCAGTCACATCATTTCAGCATTAGAAAGAACTTCCTTCCTACAGCACTGTATTAACTGATGACTTTCCAACCTTTAATGCTGAAGCTCCTGCCTGAGCCTCACGTCTTGCCTGTCAGATTGCTTCGAAAGTCTTGTATCAGCAGACAGAGGGTTAAGCAGGACGACATATTACTCAGCATGTCAACTGTATCTGCCACTCTCCTCAGAAGTCCAGTGCTACACTTGGCACACTTGGCGATGAATAACTGCTGTCATGAACACGGTTCAGATGAACTGAGGTCCTCCCTCTGATCAGTCTGAGAAATATGACGCTGTGTAAGTGCTGCCAAATGATGCTGAAAATGTCAAGTAACCAGTATAAATGTATGCACCCATGCAGGACTGGAGCAGTTTGCAGCTGGCATTGCTTTTATTTTATCTGTTGAGTTTAAGGATTTCTTCTCTCCTCTGAAATTATTTTATTGAGTGAATGACAGAAAGTCCTCAGTGATCTCTTCTAGAAATCACCACGTCCTGGGCAAGAACATCCAATGGGGATTCTGGGAAACCAAATGCACGGAGCCCTCCCAAAAAATTTAAATCACAATAAGTATATTTTTGTCTTCTTCAAATCAAGTCATGTATCCATATATTTTTTTAAACCTAAACAGAATGATGTAATTGTTCATATGAAGTAGTCCATGTTACATTTGGCTAATAGTCTCAGGGAGCCAGGCAGGCTGCAGGAGTTCCAAAATTAATGAATCAAGTAGCAGAAATGGGTGCAACCAAAGAAGGCAACAACAATAAAGAGTTCAGAGGGAGGCATTTATTTAATTCAATAAAATTCAGTTTTATTTTCAATGCCTGTTATGACAAACTGCAATTTCAGTCAGAGGGCTTCACAGCATATGTGATCCGTTTAAATGTGGTTTAAGAAGAAATTAAATCGATCCTAAATCCTGCTACAGTTTTTTGGCATTGAAGGAGGAGTTGAGGAGTCTAATAGCCTGGGGAAAGAAGCTGCTCTGTCGTCTGGTGGTTCTGCAGTGGATATTTCTATATCTTTTTCCAGATGTCAGCAGGGTGAACAGACTGTGGCTGGGGTGGCTGCTGTCTTTCAGTATCCTGTGGGCTCTGTGCAGACACCTCACTTCACCAAGGTTCAGTGATGTTCTAGGCAGTTTTAATTATCCACTATAGAGCCTTCCTGTCCTGGGCTGTGCACAAATCATGCCAGATTGTGATGTTTCCAGTCAGTATGCTTTCTTAACCAGCTAACCAGTTAACCAGGATCCCGCTCTGGAATTTAGCCTTCCTAAGTTTCCGTAGTTTAATGATAGAAATATTACTATTATTAAATGTAGTTTATGATAGGATGTCCGCTGTCAAGAGGTGGTAAAGACGACTCTCAAGCCTAGCCTGCCTGTAAATAAGGGGGGGGGTGCAAAGGCCTCAACCTTTAAACTACATCAGCAATATACTAAGTGGCTAATATCATAGTCAATACAATGTTTTTACATGATAAATCATTAAATCATTGTAATCATCAATACATGTTTAAAGCTGTCATCAGATGGTACAGTGGAGAGGCCCGCACCATCTGACATCAGGGGTCAGATCAGGGTCAGATGAGCAGCAGAGTACAGAGCTGCATATGCACACTTAACTTAAGAAAGAACACAACAATGGGAGGAGCTGGGGGGCAATGGCCACATTTCTGCTAGCATAAAAACCACTCCCCGGCACAGTGTTTGAGCTCGAGTGGGGATACAGGTCTCAAATGAAACTAGATGATCTAAGACATCAATTGCTACCAACCAAGCTTTCTTTTCGTGAAGAAGGCGAAATAACGCTCATAGATTACGCTAAAGACTGGCAATGGAAAAAGAGGTATTGTAATTTTTTGAATGATGTATTTGAATATTTCTGTAATGTTAGTCCCCATGGTAGCCATTTCACTGTAGTAATGCCCCCCATATACATAATTTAGATTTTGTCACTTAATTTTACTGATAACAAAAAAAGGGTGAGAATTAAGATGCTGTGCAACATCTTTCTTTCAACACTCATGTCCTGGCTTGGTTTGGTTTGGTTTGGTTTGGTTTTGCCCATCAGCCAAGCACAGTAGGAATTTGTGTCTCCATTACAACCGGGCTTCCTGCTAGAAGGTGTGTCTTTAACTGATGACTGCTTGTCTTTCGGTTCCATCACAGCACTGAGACTGCACTCATAAAGGTAATCTGATGACATCCGCCTTAACATCAATTCCAGCAAAGTCTCTATTTTAGTGCTACTGGATCTAAGTGCTGCCTTTGACACAGTGGACCACACATTTTATTAGAAAGACTAGAAAACTGGGTCGGACTCTCTGGCACTGTCCTTTAATGGTTCAAGTCATATCTTCATGACAGGAAGTACTTTGTCTCAATAGGAAACTGTAAGTCAGAGAAGATGACTATGACATGTGGGGTCAGGCCAGGTTATGCAAAATAACAAAGAAGCCTATCACAATTATGCAGATGACACACAAATATACATATCACTTTCACCAGGTGATTATGAACCTGCAGAACATCTGTGTCACTGTATTGAGCAAATCAGTGATTGGATGCATCAAAATTTTCTCCAGCTCAATAGAGATAAGACCAATATCATTGTCTTTGGGCCATGTAAAGAAAGGCAGAGTGTCTGCTCTCACCTTGAATCCCTCTCTCTCATAACTCAGAGTCAAGCAAAAAACCCCGGGGTTATCCTGGACTCTGATTTAAATTTCCACAGTCACATCAAATCAGTAACTTCATCTGCCTACTATCATTTAAAAAACATTGCCAGAGTCAGAGGAATAATGTCACAGCAAGACCTTGAAAGCCTCACCCACGCCTTTATTTCTAGTAGGTTAGATTACTGCAATGGTCTGTATGTAGGCCTTCCATAACAAGCTGTTCAGCAACTTCAGCTTATTCACAATGCTGCGAGAGTCCTGACAAAAACTAGGACTACATGACCACATTACTCCAGTCCTAAAATCCTTACACTGGCTCCCTGTCACTCAGAGAATTGACTTTAAAATCTTACTGCTTATCTACAAATCAACCTGTGGCTCAGCGCCAAAATATATCTCTGACATGCTTGTGACTTATGAACCCTCAAGGACCCTCAGAACATCAGGGGCCGGCCTACTGAGCGTCCCAAGAATCAGAACTAAACATGGTGAAGCAGCATTTTGTTATTATGCAGCATAAACTCCCAGATAAGGTTCATCAAGCCCAGACTTTTAAGGCAAAGCTAAAAACATTCATTTTTCACACTGCCTACTCCAGCTGCTGACTACCAACTTATTATTAAACTTGATTTTAAATCATTTTAAATGATCTTTTTATCTTTGCACCTCTGCACTTTTTTTTAGTAATTGATTTCAACTTTTTATCTTATCTCTTTCTCTTTTATTGTAAATCTGTATCTTTTATTATGTTTTTATATTTTATTACTCTGTAAAGCACTTTGAGTTGCCCTGTGTATGAGATGTGCTATACAAATAAAGCTGCCTTGCCTTGCCTTGTCTTAAGTGATGCTTGTGTAAAAGCAGCAGGCTGATCCACAGCTAAAGGTTCTTCATTATTTTTGCTCCATCACACAGCAGGCAGGTAAAGATTTGACCTGGGGGGTGTTCCAGAAAGGGGGTTCAACAAACTGAGTCTAACCATGAACTTTGAGTTGATTTACTCTGAGATGAGAAACTCTGAGTAATCGGTTCCAGAACAGCTGATCTAAAGTAGTTCAACTCTGAGTCCAGCACATGCACGACCTCAATTAAAAAACCAAGCCAGTGACTATTTCAACATGTAGTGATTTAAACCCCCAACAGAATGCTGTTTTAACACATATATGTCCTCTCGCCTAATATCCTGCTGAGTAAATTTGATGACAACATTTGATGTTGATATAAAGCTCACACTGTGAACACAATATTAGCTTTCTTTATGGGACTGAGAATTACTATGATGATTGTGTATTAGATTATGGTGCATACAAATGTGGGGATCATACTTTTATTCAGCGAACTGATATTTGATTTTTTTTATTGTGTTTAGCTACTGTCCTATTAGTATTTTTATCCATACTGGAGTCATTGATTTGTAGACTAAAATTGTGGTATTGTGTATATAAAGTTTCAATAAAATACTAATTATAAAAAAATAACATTTGAGTTTTACTCAGCCAACAGAAAGGCGGTGTGTGAGATTAGATATGTATGGCCAAAGAATGATATTAAGATGAATGATTGAGTGTAAGAAAAAACTGCACCATTATAACAAATATTCATTGGGGAATGAGAGCAGATCCAATCAAGATCTGAAAATCCTCTCCCGATGTAAGGCACTGCATAATAATTCTGCTTTGATATCTATTGGATTGAAAAATACGGACAATCCGTGTCCGACAGCTTGCTTCAGGTGGGAGGAGACAGGTAGAAACTCTGCTTCTTATAGAAAACCTGTCAGCGAGCAGGTCATGTTCACAGAGTCAGTTACCATCGTGATTGACTTAACTCTCTTTCTGGAACAGATAACACAGAGTTTCCCCTCATCTCAGGGTTAACACACTCAGAGTTTTCACATGACCTGCTTTCTGGAATAACCCCCCAGTTGGAGGTGAGCTGTACGTTTGGCACAGTAGGAGTGTCTTGTCTGCAGGTCTTCATCTACCATCGCCCAGAAAAATTTAGAAATTTAGAAAATTTTCTATAGATTTTTCACAATAGAAGTCCCCCATTATTTTGTTGTGTAAAAGCTTTTATTGTAAAGGAGCAAAATAAGGAAACACTGGGTTTTCATCAGCAGTAAATACAGCTGAAAGCCAACGAGACAGTTAAATAAAGCAGAGATCTACAGTAGCTAAACTACCTCTGATTGACTGATTGACTTCAGATTCAATTAGAAGCTACAGAAGTACTGAGAGCTGGACACACAGAGACTTTCAAAAACTTCTTTCTCTCTTCTCACTTGCACAGAGGGGAGAGGAGTCTCACCGCTTGGTTCAGGGGGAGAAGGGGGGTTGCCAAGGGTTGGCATCAGTCCACACTACGTCACTGCTACCTGCTTGGAGGTGGTCAGGCACCCCTCAGGCCCTACTCCAGAAAGGGTTAATCCCTGGCACAGCCCAGCATGGTTTGGCATTTTAAAGCTGAAGAAGGAAATGCAAATTGGCACAGCATGGTTTGACTCGGCAGCCCAAAGTGACAGTAAAAAAGGGCCTGTCATTATCTGTCATTACACAATGGTGACATGTCTGTGCTTCCTGAGGCCTGATTCATCCACAGTGTGGTAGGCACTGTTGTAGTCGTCTCCTGCTCGGTTACTGTTCACAACATCAGGCATCTAAAAATCAAAAGCAAAATGCATTTGACATTTACCATGTGCTTGTAATGCTTTTCAAAGATAGCCAGGACTTGCACTTTAAAAACAGTGTGGACTCATATGTTGCCATTCTCCTCCTCCTTGCTGTTTCCAAACATAGCTCATCATCAACACAAACTGTAAATATATTGCTCCACTGAGCAGCCGATCATCTTTGAATTACTAGCCTTTAGTTGTTAGTTAGTTAATGAGTTACCTTGTTACTTAATTAAATTACTTGAATAATCAATGAATTATATGTAGCATGCCTGATCAATGCCATATAAAATGATTGGCAAAACAAATAAGCAAATTCACATGGCTAGTAATTTATTTTTTACATTTGGAACAGCCATGCAGAGTGATGTGTAAGAACCACCACCTCTCACATCTCTGAAAGGCATGTACGGCATACAGCAAGAGCTGTGAGCAATGATGACTTCTGGTTTATACATGTACATATATATATACATTGCATGTTTGACTTTGCAGAGGTGAACACTGCATGCCCACTGTGTGTCAGCAAATGTAACAAATATCAATGGGGGGTCAGTCTCAAACACGACAGCTGCCTGGAAACTATGTCCTGCTGTGGACAGGGCAGCACCCTTTTTTTTCTAAATGTGCATGTTTATGTTTTTTTCTTGTCATTGGTCTACAAACAGATCACAGCTCTGTCCGTCAGCTGCATCTCAAGCCACTGTTGGGTCCAAGATCGCTAACACTGTTAACGATACTTATTCAGGAGTGCTTACTTTAGATAATGTTTCGTATAATTGTCAGAAGGAGGCACCATTTGGCAGATTAGCATAAATGTGGTCATTTATCAGTACTTGATCATTTGTTTGTCAATAAACTAAGTTAGCATTTGCACTTTGTTTAGCTAACGTTTGCCAGGTATATTCCTGTTGAGGCGTCTTACATTAATTTGGACCGTAAACATTATTAAGTAATAAGTCTCACAAAGGTGCAAAAACAACAGAAAAAAGACATGGATTCATGTTCTCATCCACATATTGCAGCTTTGCAGTGGACCTCTGTATCCTTCTGTATCAGCTCTTTATGCTCCAGGATGTCACTACCATGATGTCAACAACATGATGGGATAATGCTGCAAGTGGTAATGAGACAAAAACAGCACATGGAAACCAATGCTAAATGCACATGCTAGCATGGATAGTTATGATTAGGGGAAGGACGCACAGGGGTAGGTGTAGAAAAAAAAACATCACATTCAGTTGGGAAGCAAAAACCAGACTTCCACATCAAACTCTATTTTAAAATTCTCGTCAGTCCTGTTCAATATCTAGTGGTGAGATGGACTTGCGTATGCAGATCTGATGTTAAAATGTTACAGTGCGCTGTTTTTTATTTTTTAGATAATTTTACACTGCAGATCACAATTTTTCACTTGAAGCATTCCATCTTTGCAAGGGCAGAGTGTAGTTGCCCTTGCAAGTGTTACGTTGAGCCCTGTGACAAGAAAAAAAAACGTTTTGGTGGACACAACAGTGCGCTGTTGGAGATTTAGATTTAGTTTATCTAGAGATAACGTGTAGATTTTTTACCACATCAACCAGTAGACTGGTTGAAGACAAAGTAGAATTTCAGTCAACCAAGATTTTTGTGTTGGTTGATTTCAGCCCTAATCTCTACATTTCTAAATTTGACTGTCACAAAATGTGTCCGTCTCTACAGTTCTTATTTTTTGTCTGCCCCTTGTTCCCTGCAATACTTCCCCAGGCCCCTTCATTTCCATCCATCCACCAGATGCCCTCAGACTCACCCACCTGTCCCAGGCACCTGACTCTCTCTGGCACCTGCTCACCTGTTTCCACTCTTCCTCATCAGCCCTGCAGTACTAATCACTGCACTTGCATTCTTGTAGCATTAAATTAAATGTTTCATCAACTATAGGATGGTCCCAACAGAATAACTTGTAATCAGTTCAGCATTCCTCTGACCTCTTATCTAGTGCCAAATGCTTATGTGCTCAATACTTTGGTCGTAAGAAAAAATCTTGCCATCATGCCCTAATGGGATGTACACCCCTACATGTCAACATTTCACTGCTACTACTGCTTATCAAGGAGTTCTACTAAACAACATCACAATCCTACCTCAGAAACCTTGGTGCCATTTGCCTGGGAAGGGTAACTCTCATTGAGTTCACTGGGAGTGACACCTGAAACAGAAAAGGGAGATTGTAGAGGGGAGTTTGATTTTATGTCACCAGCAGATAATGGCTTATGGTTTATCTACATGGCCTAGCATGGTAGCATGGTGACAAAGTGCCAGTATGTTGCCATGCCAGAGTGCCAATAAAGATTTTTAAAGCTTGTGTGTGCTTACGTACATATGCACTTTTCAGTCTTACTTGTTTGACCCTCTGGCATATATCCCGCGTTCACCTGACCCTGTGTCAGTCCAGCTGCACTGACACTACTTATTTGGCTCTGTGTCCTCACTCTCCTTCCACACACAAGCATGAATGAGAAAAGAGGATTTTACTGTATGTTGGAATATGTAGAAGCACATGTTGTTATGTAGAGGTCAAATGGTCAGGTAGTGACAAATTGTTTATCATTTTGGTGGTCTCTTACCTCATTTCATCTTGGTAGTTGGGTTCTTAAGAGGATTGGAAGGTAACAAAAGTTTAATTTCATTTATGTAGACCAGTGTAAGCTGTTGTAGACTGATATGATGAGGGCCTTACGTTTCTCTTTTCTGCGTTTGTAGCAGAAGATAATTCCAATGATGAGCAAAACCAGCAGAGCACAACCTCCTATGGACACAACCACGGCTATCAGCACGGTCCAGTCAGGAGGCTTGGTAACTGTTGAAGAAGGGACATCCAGCAGAGTTTATTATTGTAACACAAATTGAAAATATTGAAAACACCCAAATGGGAAAAGCAAGCACCATATTCACTTTATGTAAAAGGAGTCAATCAATTTAAGTCAATTTTATTTTTAATTTTATTCAGACAGGACCACAGAAATGGCAAAACCAAGACCAAAATGAGGGAGGGCCTGAAAATCAAGGCGAGCTAGATATCATTGCAGCAACAGGATCTAGGAAAACTAGGAAACAAGGGAGCATGAATGCTTCGAAGAGGCAACAGAGTTAGTGTAATGCAGTAAAAGACATGAGCCTTCACAGATGGAGGGAGCAAGGAAAAAGGAGCTCAGTGTATCCTCAAGAGTCCCCCAGCAGATTAAACCTATGTCAGCCTAATTAGGGGCCGGTCCAGGCAACCTGAGCCAGTCCTAATTATAAGGTTTTTCAAAGAGGAAGCTCTTAAGTCTACCCTTAAAATGGAGACGGTGTCTGTCTGCCTGACAGAAGGCCTCTCAAGATGACCTGTTCTACCTCTGAGCCACAGCTGTAATTGTAATGCCATTCCCTGTGAAACTGGTACTGGGGGCAAACAACCAGCTACAGTACAGCAGCTAAAAACACTGGGATAACCTGCCAGGGCCCTGTCTGCTACCAGACCCTTCATAAATGGAAGGGTTTTTTTCCCCATTAAAATTAGTTTTTTGGGGAAGCTTTTCCTATCTGCTCTGACGGTCCAAAGAAGCAGGGAAGTCACATACCGTAAAGGCAAACTGTGATTTGTAATAATGGGCTATATTAAAAAAATTAATTTGACTGCTGGCCTTCCAATAAACATAGCAGCAGCTGATATTGTATCACTGCATTCAATCCTTCCATCTTTACACAGAGATTGAGCTATAGGGCCCCTACATGGTCTCTTATTTATGCCTCTTTTGCCCACAGAACTAAATGGCAGCAGCATCATGACACTCCAGTGTGTGATTGTAGACTGTATTGGGATTGCAGAACCAATAAAGGCGTGGAAGGCGTGACATGTAATGTAACATTATTGTCTGCCTCTAGTTTGACATATAAGATTCTAGTCATTTTCTAAACATTCTAAACATATTTGTGACCAAATGCATACAAAAGTAATGACACAACACCCCATGGTATAGCAGTAGAATTGGTCTTGATTCTGTCGCCAATGGTCAACCAAAGAACCCCATTTTGACATCCTACACTTGCATTTAATTGGCAACAAACACATCAGCTAAACTGCTGACTTAATCTCACAAGGAATAGCTCACAAGACAGGAAACTGGGAGAAGACTTACAAATACCAAAAAAATACATACAAAGACAGACAGACATACAAAATAAAATAAAGTTGTGTTCTTACCAACCACCAAGAACACAGAGCTGGATTGTGGACTTGTTAGTGTCTGCACAGTTGCTTGACACTCTACTGTGGTGTTGCTGACTGCCTGAAACTTCAAGACACTGGTGGAGTTGAAGGTATCCCCATCAGTCATGTTGGTGGTGGTGTACAGGCTGCTGGCCACAGCTTGACCATTACGGGTCCAACTGATACTTGGTATGGGGAACCAAGCCGAAGTTACACACTGGAACTCCACCTGCTCATCCTGCTCTGCTGTCACATTTCCTCCCATGATGCTGACCGTACCACTTTCTGAGAAATAGAGACAGGCACAGAGGAGAGTCAGGAGTACAGCAAGCTTTAATAATTCTGACCCAGTGGTCAGCTTAGAGCTTAAAGGTATAGGGCTGAAAAACAAGATTGAAGAAAAATAAGGGGAAAATAAATCATCTTAAATTATATACATCACACTACACAGATCACTTTCATGTCAGAATTCCTGAAATCAAGTTAACCAATGAGTCAATACAACATTTTTAAAAACGAGCAGTGTTTGCCATCGAACTTTCAGTGTCCCTAATTACAGTAATTTTGTTTAAAGAAAAGCAATCAGTGTGCTCAGCTGGCAGGTGTGTAAAGTGGATTTATGTCTGTAATCATGGAGGAACTCAGTTCAACTAAAACACAAGAAACTTGTGCTCCAGAAAAGGATAATCACTCAGTGAAGAATCTAGGGTCACTAATCAGCAATTATGGCTTAAATATAAAGGCCAGACAGCAGTAATAGAATAGTCAGAGAGGAGTGAAGACTAACACGTCCTTGGGGTCATCAGGTGGGAACCTCCTTTCATCAGTGTTTTATGTAGTTGGTCCCACAACACCTTCAGGAGGCTAGGCAGTGAACTCTGGCGTCCCAAAGCCACTCCCCTAGTGTCAGTTCTCACTGCTCCTATGAAGCCCAAACAGCCCTGCCACCTTCAACAGACCCAGGCTCTGTTTATGCGAGCTCCAGGTAGTGGCAGTACCACATGGCTATCACAGATACAAGGCTAAGGCTAAGCTAAGCTAGCCCCGCTAGCTAGGCTAGTTATCACATGGCTATCACAGCCCAAACAGCAATGCCTACTTCAACAGACCCAGGCTCCGTTTATGCGAGCTCCCAGTAGTGACCATGCTACTTTCCCTAGCACATCATCACACTTGCTTTACAGTTTGAGTTTGTGCAAGCTTCAGGTAGTGACATTACCACACGGCTATCACAGATGCAAGACTACGCTGCTAGTTGGCTACCACAGATACAAAGCTAAGCTAAGCTAACACATAGCTACCCCCCAGGAGGCTAAGCTAAGCTAGCTAAGCTAGCTAGGCTGGCTATCACATGGCTATCACATACAAGACTCAAGCTAAGGGAAATAAGGATGAATTGGCAGAATCAGCAAACACACTTACTTGGGTGGCAGCATGGTCTCACACAGAGAGACTCAAACAGGCCACACCCACTTCTAAATACCCTCACACTTCCTGTATTTTCTCCTGAGCGGACTGATTGGTAGATCTTTCCACCTGATCTCAAGGAGTTGTCCGTTCAGTGGGTCCCCCTGCTGGTCCCCAACTTCCATTGTTTCTCCTAATCCAAATCCACTGACTGGATTTAACTGCCTCATCTGACATTTCCCCCACTGTCTTCCCCAAACACATCCCATCCCCCTACATCCCACTTCAACTGGGCAAAGCCTAGCTTTCCATCTTTTCTGCTCAGCTTCTGCCTGTAAGTCTGTGTACCTCAGTTTCTTCCTTTCTTAGGCTTCTTCTACTGAGGCTTCCCAAGGGACTTTTAGCTCAATGAGATAAACGATCCGTTGACTCACCGACCACAGCACTGATCCCTTGACTTACCGACCACAGCACTATGTCAGGCCTCAAATTAGTACAGACTATTTCCCGGGGAGTAACAAGCTTTCCTCCTAAATCTACCTGCATTTCCCAATCACAAGCTCCTTCCAGGTAACCACACCCCTGCCTCCTCCCTAATTTACTGCCACCATGTTTCTCCTCCTCACACACAAACTGGACATCTGGACTCCCTTTTTTAAAACCTCTTGAATTCACATGTCTTCTTCTCCCCTTTATACCTTCAGCTAAGCCTCTCAATACCTGATTATGTCGCCACGTATACCGGCTCTGTGATAAACTAATGTTGCAGCTTGACAAAATATGTCTTACTTACCCAGAGCTTCAAGTTCTGGGGGTTGGCAACATATCACATGTAGCCCCTATCAGGAATGTAATGCAGCTCTCCTCCATACTCCACGGGTCCCTCCAGCTAAGCTTCCTCCTCTCTACACTTTCCCAATTCAGCCACTGTCCCTGCTTACCCTGAGCCACTGCCTTAGCACCCCTTACAGTCTCCTCTTGCCTATCAGGACAGACCTACTCAAATATGTGCAGAGTCCAGAGTATGTAGGGAGATGTATCACATAATATTGCATATTTTATTAAATAATATATAATAAAAATTGAAGTTGTTCTACTGTGATGTTGTTGTTTTTTTTGTTTGTTTGTTTGATTGTTTTTTAAATCAAAATATCAACAAATAATCATCTTCAACCTGTCAGGAAAAAAAAAACAAAACTTTCCTTTATAAGTCAGCTTAAATATAAAAGGAGAGTCCTCTCAAAGTAAGTCAAGTCAAGTCAGTTTTATTTATAAAACCCATTATCACAAAACATGGTTTGCCTCAGAGGGCTTTACAGCATACGACATCCCTCTGGCCTTAGACCCTAACGGCACCTAAGGAAAAACTCCCAAAAAAAAAGAACCCCTGTAACAGAGGGGGGGGCGGGGAGGAAGAAACCTCAGGAACAGCAGCAGAGGATGATAAGAGATCCATCTTCCAGGACGGACAGACTTGGAATAGATGTTGTAAATAACAACTTAATTACAATTATGACAAAAAGGAAAGAGAAAGAGAGGGGAAGAGAGGGGGAGAGATGCACAGCAATAATGGAAACAAACGCATGTCATATTACATTAACAATGGTGTAAAAGTGTACTAAATGCACTCTATGATAATATTGTGGGTCCTGATAAGAGTTTCATGCGTATATTGATAGTGGAGGCATGGCTCATAATAATGGCAATTGAAGGTTGCGTCAAGCACGATCACAGCATCGGTGCAACCATGACCCACAACACAGGCGTAGTTTCAGACAGGACCACAGCAATGGCAAAACCAAGACCATGATCAGGGCGAGCCGGGGGTACAGTATCAGTGCAGCCACAGCATGACCATGAGTAAAGGCAGGGTCACAGCACCAGCACAGCTATCACCACGGTCAGGCGCAGCCAAGATTGCAGCCAGGATCCGGAAAAACTAGGAAACAAGGGAGCAGGAATGCTCCAGAGAGGCAACAGAGTTGGCGTAATGCAATAAACAGACATGAGTGTTTTCAAATGGAGGGAGCAAGAGACGTAAAAAGAAGCTCAGTGTATCATAGAAAGTCCCCTGGCAGATTAAACCTATGTCAGCCTTACTAGGGGCTGGTCCAGGTAACCTGAGCCAGCCCTAATTATAAGCTTTATCAAAGAGGAAGGTCTTAAGTCTACCCTTAAAAGTTGAGACAGTGTCTGCCTCCCTGACCGAAACTGGAAGATGGTTCCATAGTAGAGGAGCATGGTAGCTGAAGGCTCTGGTTCCTATCCTACTTTTGGAAACTTTGGGAACCACAAGTAACCCTGCATTTTCAGAGCGCAGTGATCTTGAGGGTTGGTAAGGAACTATGAGCTGTGACAGATAGGATGGAGCCTGACCATTTAGAGCTTTGTAAGTAAGGAGGAGGATTTTAAATTCAATCCTGGATTTTACAGGGAGCCAGTGCAAAGAAGCTAAAACAGGAGAAATATGAACACTTTTCTTGGTCCCCATCAGAACACGTGCAGCAGCGTTCTGCACCAGTTGGAGAGACCTAAGAGATTTGTTGGGCAACCGAACAATAGGGAGTTACAGTAATCCAGCATAGCAAGTAACAAATGCATGTACTCATTTTTCGGCATCTGTTTGGGACAGGATATGTCTAATTTTTGCAATGTTACGCAAGCGAAAGAAAGCAGTCTTTGAAGTTTGTTTTAAATGGGAGGTAAAAGATAAATCTTGGTCAAATAAAACTCTGAGGTTCCTTACAAATGTGCTGGAGGCCAAGGTAATGCCATCTAGAGAAATTATATTGTTAGAAAGGGAGTTTCTGAGGTGTTTAGGGCCAAGAACAATAAGTTCAGTTTTGTCTGAATTCAACATCAAGAAATTACGGCTCATCCAGGCTTTTATGTCCTTAAGACATGTTTGAAGTCTAGATAACTGATCAGTTTCAGGCTTCATAGATAGATACAGTTGCGTATCATCAGCAGACCTTAGTATGCTCGAAGGATTGATCATTGATGTGAACAAACTGGGATCAATCTGATAAAGATGATTTAAACCAGGTTAGTGCCGTTCCTTTAAGGGGAATTAAGTTTTCCAGTCTGTGCAGTAAGATTTGATGGTCAGTGGTGTCACATGCGGCACTGAGTTCTAATTAGATTAAAACAGAGACCAGACCTGAATCAGAAGCAATCAATAAGTAGTTACTAATTTTTGCTCTGTACTACTTAGATGCGGAAATCAAATTGGAGAGTCAGTGAAGGTAATTGGGGGGAAAATGGTCCAAATGGTCCAGGTCATGTTGCCTCATCCAAGCTACTTTACCTTACCTTGCGTCATAACACATCATAATTTCTTTGTCTTGGATTTAATTTCATAAATTTCATTTTTTTAGGACTATCCAGCAAACCAAAGAAAGGAAGTGACATAGATCACAGTGCATTTTGGGTAGACAACAATTAGGTTTGAACACTAAAGTAAAAACAAAAACCCCAAGACGGCATAAATTTGGTGTTGTTCCTTTGTTTTTTGTGGTGAACAAGCCAGCTGAAGGAGATGGAAGGTGTGAAATTTTTCGGCATTCCCCGCCCAATCAAACCAAGTCCCCCGAACTATCCTGGTGTGAAAGCGCCCTTAGTTTATCAATGTATTCCATGTTTCATCAAATGTGTTTGTCACAGTCACTACAACTCCTGTACTAGATACTGAGAGCGTTTTTGTAGTGTACATGTAGAGATATTGAGATGGATTTTAAACTCAGTACTGTGGTGCTGGGGTGAGGGTGAGGTATGTGCACATAACTCAGCAATCACTGAGACCCTGAACCCATTAGAGCTCGAAGGACAGCCACAAAACAGCATGTGTCTCCCAAACCCATCTTACCCAGAGTCATGACACAGATATAGCAACCTGATGGATGGTAATGACAATACCTTGTACATTAAGCTGTGCTGTCTTTGATCCATGCTCCCACAGCACGTCGCAAATGACCGGCCCGGACTCCCTGCGAGTGACGTTATGGATGGTGAACTCCACACAGCTGGTGTCACCGCTGGAGCAGAATCTAGCAGAGAACTGCTTTGAGGATGCCGTCATGTTTCCAGAGAAAGGGAAAAAGAGAACCGGAGATCCTCTGACAGACCAGCTCATGACGTCCCATTTTCCTTGAACAGTGGCACTGAATTGTGCATCAGAATCTTGTAGCACTGTTAAATTCAGTGGCTCCAGCTGGAACTGTCCTGACACCACTAAATAATATAACACAAATGACATGTCAGGCAGGAATTAGTTCATCACATGAGAAATAGAAAAGAACCCTAACACTTAGGATCTAGTTACTATCTAGCTGTATTGAAAATGTTCATGTTCAATTTGAGGAGTACAGCCTATTGTAAATATACAGGGACAAAAGAGGTTTGGTGCTGCTGAGTATATTATTATAATGGTCTCACAAAACATTTAAATGAAGACATTAATTTTATTCACTCATAAATATTAGTGCCATCTTTATTTTATTGTAACTGTGATGGGATTGACAAAATAAATAGTGACGATGATCATTTAAAGTGATGTGATTGCTGGGATCATTTGTGGTTAATGGTAAATGGACTGCATTTCTGTAGCTCTCATAGCTTTTTTTCTTGTCTGAGCGACCGCTCAGTGCACATGAGCACCATTCACCCATTCACATGCACATTCATACACTGGTGGCTAGGGCTACCATGAAAGGTGCCACCTGCTCATCAGATAAACAAACACACACTCATACACATGGAACAGCCATCAGGAGCGATTTGGGGTTCAGTATCTTGCCCAAGGACACTGACATGTAGACTGCATGGGCCATGAATCAAATAACCATCTCTCCAATTACCTCTTTGTGCAGCCCACACTGACTTTCAGTAGTTGACTATAGGTTTCTGATAATCAGAATCAAAATCAGAATCAGAAAAGGATTTATTGCCAGGTAGGTTTTCAATTAAAAGAGATTTGGCTTGGTTTTTGATGCAAACATAAAACATGCAATAAACATATTAAGAGAAATAAAAAATGTATGGATAGTAATTTAGAAAAAAAGGTCAAGTACTGCAACACCACATTGCAAGTGTTCACATCAAAATAAGCTAGGCCTAATCATGCAATGGAACACAATCATGAGAAAATTAAAATAAATAGAAATATGTAAAATAAAACAAGGGTAACTGACTTAATCAGTCAGGCAACTTTTGATTCAGGACAAAGTAAAGAACTGCTGCATATTAGTCATACCGCTACTATTATCATACATACACATATGATTATTCATGTCACATATATACCATTATATGTTAAGATATAAATATAACATATCACCACCTTAGATTTGTAAGATTCTATTCTGAGCAGTTTTGTGATTTTGAGCTTTAAAGATTTTTCCATTCCAAACAGCAAATATGATACAGACCTTTTTCTTTTCTAAATATGTAAAGGTATTAAAATGCATGTAGCATAAAAAAGACACCTTGCATAATGCTAATAGTTTTACACAGAATAAGAATATATGACTAACTAAATTTTGACAAAAATGTCAGATTGAACCTTATAATTCAAAGATGATGATATACCTGCTGTGATATACTACTATTATGATTCATACTCTTTTATTATTGTTATAGTTGTTAATGTTATTATTGTCATCTGTTTCTTTCTCTGTGTCATTTTGTCATATGGATTACTGTAATTTTATTATGTTAAACTGTTCTGTACACAACATCTATTGCACTTGCACCTTTGTCCATTCTGGAAGAGGGATCCCTAGGTTTTATGTATTTATTTATTTAAACTGAACTGAAGTGAACTGAATGTTTTAAAAGCACATAGTGCTCTTTGTTCAAATCCGTTCTTGAGAGAAGTTTGAGTTTGCTCAAGGTACATACTGTAAATACAACAAAGGACATTAGTTCTGTTTCTTTTGTTGGTTTTTCGACAAGTGAAACTCAAACACAACATTAATCTGGATCAATCCTTCACATGTCAAGCTTTAAAGCTGTGATAGACTCTAAGCCTGTGTCCTTGGATGTTTCTTGCTATTGTTGCATCCTTTAAGAGTAAGCTGAAGGAAAACTGCTCTTCTGCCTCCCTCTGCCACCTGTGTCTACACTGAGCAGGACTGTTTACATTTTGATGAGAGTGACTGATTAGATTTGCAACACTTTTTTTAATATACTTTTTTTTTGCATACCATTTCCATACAGCTTTTCAGTTTGCAATATACCACAAATACATTTCCCAATCAAAATATACATCCAAAGACATAAATAACCAACATATCTGCCAAATACATAAATAAATAAATGGATAAATAAAAAAGGTGAAAAGCAAGAAAGGGAAGAAAAGAAAATGGAGAAATGTAGACAATTCAACAGAAGCAATGATCACTGTATTCTAGCTGTACACGTTTTTATATATTAAATTGATTAAAATTAATGGTGTCGTTACACTTCCCCATCTTCCAAAATCCACCTTTTCACAAACACATTTTCCATATTCCTTATTTTGTGGGTCACTTTTTCCATAAATTTTACTTCTTGAATCATATTTTTTTCATTTCAATGAGTCTGGCGGGTTGAGTCTGGCAGGTTGAGCCACTTTTTAGTTATTTGTTTCAGTGCAGTGATTCTCAAGATTCTGAACATATCAACATCAACATCTTATTTGAAGATATCTATAAAAATGATTACTTGATATTTTATTATGTTTAGAGATATTTTCGAAAGATTCAACCTAATTTTCCTTGTACATTTGCCGGAATCTTACCAGTCCCCTCTGATTAATGGTGTTCCTCCTTATTGAGATGTGTTTCCTGTAAGAATATTATTCCACCCATTTTTTTCAAATTTTGTAAAAGTTTCTTTCTTTTAATTCCAGTTTAATTAGTATTTTGTGAAACTACTGTTAGCTCACTCATTTCATGCATGGTTTTGTTACTCTTCCTGTTTTTCTATATCTTTCTCTATCTTCTCACTTCAGTTTTTAAGTTGTGGTTAGCAGCAGGCATTCCTCTCCCAAATGTAAAAGAAAATTCCATTTTAGTTTTAACTAGCTTCTTTTTTAATATTTCACACTTATCACACTCTTGTCCATTACTGAAAATGAATAAATAAAGAAATAAAGAAAAATAAAATAAAATAAGAGGAGAGAAGCCTTAAAAAGCTAATACTAGAACAACAACAACAGGCGAATAACCAAATAAATCATCTCTGCCTTTTAAGTTTACATTCACTTCTCCTTTTAATCTCTCCTCAGAGCACTCCTCTCCCCTCTTCTCCTCTCCCCGCCCTCCCCCTTCACTAGTGCAGTCTTTAAAGTGTTTACTGTTCATAATCGCATTGCCTACCCCCCTCGTATTTGTCAGCTGTTGTTTTTGTTCAATGGATCATGTCTTTGCGGTTTTTTGCAACACTTTGATTCAGCTTTTATTCTTCAAGGCAGCACTGAGGGGAATAATGAAGAACTATTCCAGCACAAAAGCCAATTTAGAAAGCCGACTTAGAAAGTTACTCTGCTGGTAATTCACTCTCACTCACAAGTCCCTGCTGATGAACAGCTTTGTCCCATTGTTGTGACTTGATTTGCAAAGTCATTTTTCGCATTAACCGACAAAAAAGGTGGGAAACAAATGTCAAGGAAAAACAATGTCTTTTCAAGTCAGTTAACATGTATTACATTGTACTGCTAAAGTCACATTAGTAGGTAGGGATCATTCTCATCTTTAAAGTCACAGTTTTTTTAAATTGCTAATATGGAGGCTCTGCAGGGGTACAATCAAATATATATGTTAAATTGTCAGAAATACTGTGTAGAAAAAAGCCATATTTCTGTGACTGTTTGGACAACAAGTTTCATAGATTACAAGAACCCAGAAAAATTATGCGCTTGTGTTTTTTTTTTTTAATACAATTCAGCAGGTTTGGACAGACCTTATATAATATATATTTGAAAAAATGAATGCTGACCTCCAGGTGCACACAGGAGTAAACAGATGTGGAAGAGATTAGGCCGCGATTTCTGGGAAACAGTCATGTTGGTGCTGTTAGCCTGAAAGACGAAAGAAAGACAGCTGTAAGAATTTTCAACAAGTCCACTCGGCCTGAAAAATGGTCAGAACAGGCTCAAAACAATAACTCCCAAAACAGAATTGACATATTTCTACGCACAGATTCTGGTTTAGATTCGGTCAGGGGATATCTAATGTTAGCACTTAATGGAAAGTAGAGGACTTGATAATGATTTTGCAGGTACAAGAATATAAAGGAGAGGTCTGTCAAGAGGTAGCCTGGTCTCACTGTAAGGACATCAAGATATATTACTTGGCTGCAGTAGCTGTAGCTGTCCTCAGCAGGAAATACAGACAGGCAATGCACCCTTTAGTGTCTGTATGACATTAAGGGGAGTTGGTTGGCTCCAGCACACAAAGGACTTTGACCTGGGAGACTGGTGTTTGTGTCCCGTGTGAAACTAAAGGTTACCCTGGCCACTCTGAGACATAAGCATAATTTACACTGAATCCAATTACTTTCCCATTACCCACTTTATTCACCTACCTAGCTTCCTTTTATTCTTCTTTCTTTTTTTTTTGCTTTTTCCTCACACTCTTCCTCACACACAGGACCCCCAAAAAAAGTAGCAGGAAATCTGCTGTTGTCCTGACTTGCTCCAGACCTGTTGCTGTTTCTCTTCAATCTTTTTTTTAATTAACAATCCTGTTTTCTTCATTTGATTTTCTAACTTCCTATTCTGTACCCCCCCCCCCCCCCTTTTTTTTTTTTTTTACTGCCAGTACCATCCCACACACACAAACAGAGGCATGCATAATTAGAATAATGTAAACCATCCTTCTTTTGTCTCCCTGTTAGGCTAGCTTCCCTGTTTGTCTTGTATTGTGCTGTTTGTTTTCTTATTGGAAATGTTTGCTTTAATTTGTAAATGACTTAAAAAAAAAACAAAAAGAAAGAAAGAAACTAAAAGTTAATGTTAACTTATTTTGTCGGATCAACCATGATCTTTTCCCAACCCTAAACAGGTGCTGGTTTTGTCACGTTAACACAACCACAGAGCCATAGTGTCATGATCCAACATAAAAGGCTGCTGTCATTAAAGCTAAGTAGGATGAATTACGATAAAATTAAGTTGTGCTGGAAGTTTAACCTCAAATAAATGGGTCAAAAGTAAAAAGTCCTTTATATCTCTGTCAACAGCGGACAGGGCATTACGGAAGTGTTAATGACGTCCTTATTTAGCAGCTTAGCTTGAATCAAGCTTAAAGGGAGAGAGTTCTTATTCCAGATAGATGCTGATTGATACAATTTCAAGGTTTATTTTAATTACTTTGAAATTGTTTAAATGAAATCAACAAGCTTGTTTTATGTTTCTGTTCTTTCACACACAGTCTTAGCTGACTAGAAGTTTTTATTATTCATTCACAAAAAATTAATGTATCACAAAAATTAGGCAAGCCTATGTTATCCAGTTTTAGCCCTTTATAATTGTTACTTCCTTTATGCAATGCCAAACTATTTAACATAGTATATGCTATCATCACGCTTTTATAGTTTTATACCTTGCTCCTGATATCAAAAGATGCAACTCTCATAATCACCTTGGTGGACGAAATCTCTGCCTTCATTTCTAAGTATTCCACAAAAATAACAGCATCTTCAGTTAGACACACTTTCCTGCATAAGAGCCCCAGCTGCAGTGCGTGCAAAGCTTGATTAACTGAAACACCAAGTGAGCAGCAGGACTCCACCTTGGGCTGTGAAACACAAACAGGGAGCAAAGTTCAGGTCCATTGAAACTCAGCTCTTATCAGGTGTGTTTCTGCTGTGCGGCCATGGGCGGGAGACATTTACACCTGCTGGCAGAGCAGACACGTAAGCTGCTTGTCTTATCACAAGATGAATTCCATGGAATATGTTTGTGAGTTTTATTGTGTCATACTCTTGAGTGGTTGAAAAGGTTTCCTTTGTTGCTGTGAGGGTCCAAGGACTGAGGTATGTCATATGACTTGAATTGAATTGAATTGAATTGAATTGAATTGAATTGAACTGAACTGAATTGAATTGAATTGAATTGAATTTGCCTCAACAGACATACTGATTTAGTGACTGATTGAGGACAAAAACAGCAAAACTATGTCAAAACTGCCACATGACTGCAGTATATTCCAAGTCTCATGCAGACCCTTGCATTTTCACAGACACATTACTATTTTAAGGTGATCTAAGAGTGAAACTCTTTGCAGACTTCAAAGCCAGTCTTCAATAGAGTGTCCCAGAGATGATGTCTTTCTGTAAGCCAACCCAGAAACATCAAAAAGCCTATGGAATTTTTTCATTGGATTTTGGATCTCTGGAGAAAATTAGCTCTATGGTAAACAAACATTCATGATACTTACACATCTTGTTCAAAAAGACGATCTTCAAAAATGAATACCATTTATTTATATTTATGATTTTTAAAGCCTAAATGCAATTGTCAGATGTGAAAGGACTACAAACAAATTACACTATGGTCACACAACTTAACATCGTCACCACAGTGAAGCTGTAAAGCTGTGTTTGGCGTGATGACGCCCTGTAGCTCCATTTAACTACTTGTCAGCAACACAAAAGCTTCAAAGTTCACAGTGGGGTATTTGATAATGTATTTTAGGTCATAGAACAAAATGTGAAAGTCTCTTCCACTTGTGTTAACCCTTATTTCAGGTTTCTAACCAAAAACACATTTAAAAAAAAAAACATTGACTTTGAGATGAGGGAACTGGAGGTGGTGAAATGTTAACTCATTTACATGTTTTAGGACTAATTTTTGGGGTTCTTTGTACTAAGGTTTACCAGCATTCCAAACATATGAAAAATCCCCACCTACAACTCCATTGAGTTTTGACTTTTTAATTCATTTTGAGTGGTAGACTGTTTACTTTGGGATCATTCCCACCAAAACCTTCTTTTACTCCCTGCTTAAATGTTGATCACAAACACACTCCTCTTCACTCAGAGAGGGAAAGCCAATCTCCAGTTCATCCTCTGTCCCTGTATCATGTTGATGAAGGTGGAGGTTAGTTTGGGAAGAAGAGTTGAGGAATGAAGATGAAGAGTGGCCTAAAAATCTTGACGCGTGTTGGTCAAATGGCTGCAGTGAGTTCATCAGCGCAGGGTCATTTAAACACTGCCGTTATGCTGTTTGAATGAAGATGTAGATCTGAACCACTTTAAAGCAAAGTGACAAAACGCTTTTCCTAAAAAGCTGACTGAGTGTTGTTTTTCATATATATCACTAGAGGCCACTGTTCATTACAAAGTGCTGTGCTTTTTTTTCTTGCAAAAATGTATATTTTAATGGATTACATAATTTTCTTCACAAACAGTCCAGCACCATATCATTCCAAGATTTTGTATAAAATAATAATAATAATAATAATCATTATCATCATCATCACAATAAATAGAAAGACACAAATCTGTGTGCATAATATAATTCAAAAATACATTTAGTGATTTTGTTTCATCGTAACAATAATAGTGAATTACCTGCAGAATGATAAGATTATTGATTTCTTTCCTGTGTCCAAGTAAAAATAAGATAACTTATGTTTGCCTGGTGCTCTGTATATACAGCTAATGATGACATTTTCACCCTTTTCCCTGCAGATTTCATTTGTTATGTATTCAAGTAGGTTATCAACCACAGATGTCATACTATCCAGTACCATAAGTTCAATGATTTATCCACATGGCTACTCCTCCTCCACCCTTGTTTTGTCTGTTATTACACCATTAGTACCAAGGTTTAATTGGTGATGATAATTGATTATAACTGTCAGTGTTTTGGCTTACTTTGTTTATCTGTTTAACATTGTAAAAACCATGTGTTCCTCTGTATTGGTATTCATTTGACTGTTGAATGTTGTATGTACCTCAACACTGTTGAAAATGAGGGTTCTTCCTCAATGTGTTTACCAAGTCTTTAAGTAAGATATATGATAAAGTGTAGTGGAGTCACATTATAGAGAAGCAGTAAGTGAAAATGCTTGGATAAAGAACAATTGCAATTACACATACAGTACATGATTAAATATACTTTGTTACTGTCCACAACTATCTGTATGTTTGAATTAGGTTCCAAAATGAATGTATAATTTTCCGTTTATTCCTGCTGTCTTAAAAATGTTTAAAATCCCATGACACTAGGCCTATTTGTTGTACAATTTAAATATGTAGCGGCCAATGAACTCTATGATATTTAACTACTTGCTTGTAGTTAGCATTTTCACATCCACTGAAGCCGGAGAACTAAATCGCAGCTAATGCATTTCATTAGACTCCTGACTAGCAGATATGATGCAGCAGAGAAGACAGAAATGTGATCTGTCTCTCCACTGCTCTGTTTAAAGACTCCTTTAGCCCACTGTCATTGTTTTATGAGGGCAGCAGTATAGTGTGAGCTGGAATGTCTTCAGGCACCGCTGGTATTGTACAGGCAAGCAGACAACCATAACAAACAGGAAGCATACAGTGGGGGAGGGTCAGCAGTCCCTCTGATCCCTTACATAAGGCCTGCAATGGAAGTCATTCAGAGGCCTCTTCTGCCACCAGAGCCAGAGGTCACCAGTCATAACTCATCATGCATTCCTGTCTTTGTGTCAGCTCTTTGACGTCTCAGGCATCCCATTGTTTCATTTTATTGTTTGTAATCACAGATTAGTTCCTTTCAATTGCCCCATTATCTAAGAAAATAAGATATAGCATACCATACAAAAGGGCATGGCTTCAGAGCATGCATTAATTATCATTGTGAGATTTGTTTCAGTTATATCTGCTGTTGGCTAATCAATGGTTACAGCCAGCTGAGGTTTGTTGTTACTGAGTTTATTAAGTGGTGTTGGGGCAAGCCTCTGCCCTCTCTCTCATGTAAAGTGTGTTGCAGGCTCAGCCCCCATTGACACTCCCCTCTTTAGACTGCAACACATTCCTTTGACTGCTGAGTGCCTGCAACTCAAGATGTTATTTTTAGGAACTGCATGTGACAACAGCGTCTGTGCAAATATATATATAACTTACGTATAGTAAGTCAATTTAGCATGACACACCATCTCTTACATTGGTTTCAAAAGCTTTGTACAACCTTTGTATGTGTCTAAAATGCCACATTTTTAGAAATTATAACAAAAATATAAAAGGAACAGTAAGAAATGTACAACACGTAGGGAGTGATCTGTTCTTTACCATGTCACTATATGTGTGTAAAAACAAAGTCTGGCCTGTGGGGTGTGACATAGTTAACCCATCTTTCCCAGTGTGACATGAATAATTCCAAATTATAATTGACATGCGCTGTGATCTTCTCCTATTTTGTAAATGTCCATTGTAATGTCCATCCATGTATTCAAGGTTTTTCCTGCAATAGCCATTTCCTTGTAAGGGCTTTTTTACCTGCTACCAGCATGATAAATAATCTGCATATTTGTCTCTTTCCATCCATTTTCTTGAGGTATAAGTCCAAAAAAAAAGAGTTTTACTCTCAGGGCAGCTGGGATCTGAAAATGTCTTGTACATGCATTATGAATCCTTTTCCAAACATTTTTAATAACAGGGCAATCTCCATAGGACATGATAATGATCTGCATTTAGGTTTCCACATTTCTCCAGCAGGCTGGTGAGTTATTGTCATAGTGGGATTTCTGGGATGGTGTAATGAAGAACCTTATCAGACATTTTCCAACTGAACTCCATTCTTCATCAGATATGTTGTCCATTCTTCATCAGATACTCCCATTTGATTTTAACGTACATAGTTGAGTGATCTTTAAGGTTCAACAGCCCTTTATACAAACATGAGATAATTCCACCACCAATATTTGAACTGTATGCTTTTTTGAACAAGCCTATCAAGCTTACATTTGGTTCTGTTACAGGTTTCACCTTTCTAGTAACATAATGCCGAATCTGCAGGTACCGATAGAATCTTGTTTTTCTAATAAAAATTTGTCTTTAAGTGTTTCAAAACTAAACAGTGTCCCATCTTCCATTATATTGAATAGAACAGTTATTCCTTTAGAAATCCAATCTTTAAATCTGTTATCTAATTTATTTGGAGTAAAATCTGTGTCATATGCACACCATTTAAGAACTGTAATGTCATCCCCTAATTTATATTCTCTTTATCACAGTTTTCCATATTTTAAGTGTTAATTTTACCCATGGATTTTCAATATTAATGTAGCCCTGTAGGTTGCTGTCAGCTATGATTGCCTGTAAAGGAGTAGAGGATATTTTTCTCCTCAATATTTTTCCATTGGGCATCATATAATGGGTTACACCAATATATCATATATCTCAGTTGTGCTGCCCAATAATATTCTTTAAACAAGGGTAGACCCCATCCTCCCTTTTCTTTTTTGCTAGTTGTAAGGTTTTGAGGCAAATTCTAGGTCTTTTACCTTGCCATATGTACCTTGATAATATTCTGTCCAATTCATTAAATTGTTTTTGGCTCATTTCTATGGTAAAGGTCTGGAATAAATATAATATTCTTGGAAGTACGTTCATCTTGACAGATTCAATTCTGAGCTGAGACTTAAGAAAGTGATAAGGTTCCATCTTGTTATATCCTCCTTGATTCTTTTATGTACAGGTGAATAGTTATGCTCTAATAGCTCTGTAATATCTTTTGATAGTATAATGCCCAGATATTTGAGACACCTTGTTTGCCATATCAAAGGGTATCTACTTCTTACCTCATCTGGTGGACTGTAATTGTATGAAAGCAATTGTGTTTTATTCACGTTTATCTTATATCCTGATAATTGCCCATATTTTCCAAATGACTGCATTAATTTAGGTAGACAATTTGTTGGTTGTCCTAGGTAAATTAGAACATCGTCTGCCTAGCAGGCCAATTTATGTTCTGCCCCATGAATTGTGATACCATTTATTTCTTCATTTTGTCTTATGTATTGTGCTAATGGCTCCAAATATAATGCAAAAATGGTAATGGTGTCATGTTGCTTGAAAGTACTTTGTTAGTTAGTCAGCAGCCTAGTCTCATTTGTTTATATCCGTAACCATAGCAACCTTGAACTAGTGCATTCTGGGAAAACAGGAAATAGGAAGCGGCCATGCAGTGATCAGCCACATGTGATCTCTCAGCTTGCTATACTGTTGTTAGCATTGGAATTTAATTGTATTTTGTATATTGTGTTGCAGTTTCACAATATGCCAAGTAAAACTTCATGGAAATGAACCATCGGTCTCCTGGAGTTTCTTCGGTGTGTTTAAGCTGAGTGGAACCTAGTCCATGACAGTGAAAAGACGGCAATAGAGCTAACGAGGGACACAAAGATTGCCATTCTACGGAGCAACTCAATAACAAGAGATAAGCAGCTAACACCACAGCTTCGGGACAGCTTCACATTAGCTTTCTTCTCCTGATACTGAAAACGCAGTGAGTCCCTATGTCACAACGTAGCAACAGTAAAAAAGAAAATGAAGATAACCAGTCTGAGGCTGTACGCTCAAGGAGCAGTCGCTCATCTGGTTCATCGTCCAGCACAAAGATTAGCATGGCCATCGCCAAAGCAAAGGCAAAAGCCGAAGCAGCACAAGCTAGAGCGGCACATTCACAAAAGGAAATTGAACTTAAAGTAGAACAAGCACGTATTCAAGCCAATCTTGATGCGTTAAATGATGAAAAAGAAAAAGATGCTGCCATAGCAGAGGCTAATACTCTCGTGGCCAGTTTACAAGATATGGGCTTTGAAGTACGCAGTGAGGCTAACAGCCTGGTTCTCCAATCCGTCAAAGACGAGCGCGTCGCCGCCTACGTGTCGGCACAAGCCAGCCTATGCAGCAGGGGTTTATCAGTTGTAAGAGGGAGCGACAATGCTTCGCTAACACTTCATTCTCCACCTTCTCAACCAACCAATGTTATCCCTCATCCACTCAAGGCAAGTCAAACGCAAGCTGCTGCTCCCGCTGACATTAAGCCACACCAGGTTCCTCAGGCCTTTCAGACCAGTGGAGCACCGCCACAACAAAGGTTCAATCAGCCCCTTAACTCCTTTCCAGATCCTCAGCTTTGTGGAAGACGTCCGCAACAGAACTTCAAACAGGAACCTTCATCTCCTGCGCATCAGCCTGTTCACAGGACGTCTTATGAAGCTAGCCATGACCATTCTGCACCCACTGGAGACCTCATCAAATACCTTGCTCGCAACCGTCTGGTGACATCAGGCCTCACCACATACGATGACCAGCCAATGAACTATTGGGCCTGGAAATCATCATTTCTGAATGCTATCGCCAATTTAGACATGTCCGCCGCAGAAGAACTCGACCTCCTCACCAAGTATCTGGGGAGACAGTCGGCAGAACAAGACGTATAAGAACGGTCAACATCAGAAATCCAGCTACTGGACTGTACATGGCATGGGGGCGCCTCGATGAAATATACGGCTCACCAGAGGCCGTCGAACAAGCTCTGTTCAACAAACTAGAAAACTTTCCAAAGGTCACAACAAAGGATCCACAGAGACTCAGTGAGTTAGCCGATCTCTTGTCAGAGCTACAAGCCGCCAAGGAAGACGGCTACCTCACAGGCTTGTCGTACTTGGATACCTCTAGGGGAATTAGGCCTATCATTGAGAAACTCCCATACAACATACAAGAAAAGTGGCTTTACTTCGGTACAAGATACAAACAAGAACATGCTGTTAGTTTCCCACCTTTCTCTGTGTTGGTAGACTTCCTCTCCTCGGAAGCCAGAGCTCGCTCAGACCCAAGCTTCAACCTCCTCACACAAATTCCTGTAGAAAGAAAGAGTAAGTCGGAGAGGCCCACTAAGACATCTGTGTATGTTCACAAGACGCAGGTCTCAGGTGCTACTAAGGCTGAGTCTAGAGAAAGTACAGAACGAATCGATCCAAACAAACACTGCCCTCTGCATAAAAAGCCCCACCCTTTGAGGAAGTGCAGAGGTTTCCGTGAGAAGAGCATAAATGATCGCAAACAGCTTTTGAAAGAGCATTACATCTGCTTTCGTTGTTGCTCCTCCACAGAGCATCTTGCGAAGAACTGCACCGCAGAGATAAAATGTACAGAGTGTGAGAGCACCACTCATGTGACGGCACTTCACCCCTATCCACCTACCTGGAAATCTAAGTCGTCCCCTTTCACTTCAGAGGATGGCGGGGAGGAGGACAAAGCGGACGACCAGGAGGTCAAGTCGACGTGCACATAAGTATGTGGTGAAGGATTGAGCGCCAGAGCATGCGCAAAGATCTGCCTCGTCAGCGTGTTCCCGAACGGACGCAGGGAAGAGTCCAAGAGAATGTACGCCATACTGGATGAGCAGAGCAATCGCTCCCTGGCACGGTCAGAGTTCTTTGAGGTCTTCAAGATCTCTGGGGGCTCCTACTCGTATACACTCAAGACCTGTGCGGGGCGTACAGAGACGGCGGGGAGGAGAGCAAGCGGTTACACTGTGGAGCCAGTGGATAAGAAAGTAAGCATCCCTCTGCCTACACTCCTCGAGTGCAACCAAATCCCTAACACCCGCACCGAGATCCCTACGCCAGACGCAGCTTACCATCATGCCCACCTGAAGCACATCGCCGACAAGATTCCGCCTCTGGATCTGGACGCCCAAATACTCCTCCTACTGGGCAGGGACATCCTACGGGTCCACAAGGTCCGAGAGCAGATAAGTGGCCCAGGAGATGCACCGTTTGCTCAAAGGCTTGATCTCGGATGGGTCGTCGTCGGTGACGTGTGCCTTGGAGGTGCTCATAGACCACTCGAGGTGAGAAGTTACAAAACAGCCATCCTAGAGAATGGTCGCGCAAGTCATCTTCAGCCATGCAACAACCACATCATAGTGAAAGAGGTATTTGGGCAAGCACCTAAACATCAACATCTTCCAGCACCAACTTCCACCTGTGGCTCGATGACGCTCATTGGAGTCTGCTTGGGGCAGACCGTCTTCGCTCGTACTCCAAACGACCACAGACTCGCTCCATCCATGGAAGATTTGGAGTTTCTGAGGATAATGGAAGCTGGGTGCTATCAGGACGACTCCAAAAGCTGGGTCGCACCATTACCCTTCCGGTCGCCGAGACAGCGGCTGCCTAACAACAGGAAACAAGCGTTCGACCGTCTTGTCTCACTCCAGCGCTCATTGGAAAGACGACCACAGATGAAAGCTGACTTCCTAGAATTTATGGAGAAGATGTTCGAGAAGGCACACGCAGAAGTTGCCCTGCCATTACAGCCTGAACAAGAGTGTTGGTATCTGCCCCTGTTCGGTGTGTATCATCCGAGGAAGCCGGATAAGATCCGTGTAGTCTTCGACAGCAGCGCATCATGTGAGGGAGTATCGCTCAATGATGTTTTGCCCTGACCTTAATAATAGCCTGCTAGGTGTCCTTATGAGGTTCAGGAAGGAGCAGGTGGCGATCACCGCTGACATCGAACACATGTTCCACTGCTTTGTCGTGAAGGAGGACCACCGTGATTTTCTCCGCTTCCTGTGGTATAGGAACAACGACCCTACCTCTGACATCGTGGACTACAGGATGCGGGTCCACCTTTTCGGAAACAGTCCCTCGCCCGCCGTTGCAGTGTACGGTTTGCGATGGGCAGCTAAGGAAGCCGAGGCTAACTATGGCAGCGACGCAAGAAGATTCGTCGACCGTGAGTTCTACGTCGACGACGCTTTAAAGTCCTTCAGCACAGAGGAAGAAGCCATCAGCGTCCTTGGGCGAGCGCAGAAGATGCTTGCAGCTTCTAACCTCAGGCTACACAAAATTGCTTCAAATCGACCTGCAGTCATCAAAGCATTCCCATCCGAAGATCAATCCAAGGATGTCAACAGCCTAGATCTCTTCATTGATGATTTGCCCATCCAACGCAGCCTTGGATTGTCCTGGGATATGTGTACAGACACCTTTATGTTTCAGATTGAAGACGACTACAAACCGTTCACCCGCAGAGGGGTACTCTCAACCGTGAACAGCCTCTACGATCCGCTGGGGTTCCTCGCACCCGTCACGGTTCATGGAAGACTGATACTCAGGGAACTTACGCAAGCAGAGGACTGGGACTCGCCTCTTCCCAAAGACATGGAGATCGAGTGGACTAGATGGAAACAGTCACTTCAAGATCTAGAGGGTCTCCAGATACCTCGTCCTTACACGTCTTTCTCCACCTCAGGCGCTCTGAGAACAGAACTCTGTGTCTTCGCAGACGCATCAGTCAAGGCAATAGCAGCTGTGGCCTACATCAAGGTGACAAGCCACCAAGAACAGACCGAGGTTGGCTTCGTCTTCGGGAAGGCGAAGTTGGCCCCTCAGCCTGGCTTGACTATCCCAAGACTCGAGCTCTGTGCGGCAGTGCTCGCCGTTGAGATCGCCGAGATGGTAGTCACAGAGATGGACACAGTATTTGACAACATCACCTACTACACAGATAGTAAGGTTGTATTGGGGTACATTCATAACCAGTCAAGGAATTTTCTATGTCTACGTACACAACAGGATCCAGCGAATCCATCAATCACCTTGTTCTGGCCAGTGGAAGTACGTTCCAACGCACCTCAACCCAGCTGATATCGGGTCAAGAACTGTGACACCAGCTCTGCTTAGCAGCACAACTTGGCTCAAAGGACCAGCCTTTCTCCATGATGCATCTTTGCATTCAGCTGAGCTTCAAGAGACTTACAATCTTATTGACCCTGACACCGACTCTGAAGTTCGTCCTCAGGTGGTGACAAGCCTCACTCAGGTTACCAGAGACGTGATACACCCACAATGCTTTGAGCGTTTCTCCAAGTTCAGCACTCTCCTCACAGCCGTAGCGCACCTCATCCACATAGCTCGTTCCTTCGCCCACTCTACCCAAAGAGGATGTCAGGGGTGGCACATCTGTCGTCCTACAGAAGAAGAGCTACTGAAAGCCAAAGTGTGCATCGTGAAGAGCGTCCAGAATGAGTGCTACACAGAGGAGCTGAAATGCATCAACTTGGGAGCCAACATTCCATCCTCAAGCAGCCTGTGGAAATTGCACCCCACCTTGGACCAAGATCATCTCCTTAGAGTAGGAGGCCGGATTGGACAATCAGGTCTGAGCGTGAATGAGATTCACCCCATCATCATTCCTGGCCGCCATTATCTTGCAACCCTGCTTGTGTCACACTATCACGAAGCAGTGAAACACCAAGGGAGACATCTGACAGAAGGTGCCATTGGAGCAGCAGGGTTCTGGCTGGTGGGAGCTAAACGCTGCATCAGCAGTCTGCTTCACAGATGTATCACTTGTAGAAAGCTGAGGGGAATGACCAAACATCAGCAGATGGCAGCCCTGCCAGCAGAACGGCTACAAGTAGCACCTCCTTTCACCTACGTAGGTGTCGACGTCTTTGGACCATGGGACATCGTCTCACGCCGCACGAGAGGAGGAGTCTCCAACTCTAAACGATGGGCTGTCATGTTCTCATGCATGTGTTCAAGGGCAGTTCACATCGAGGGGATTGAGACAATGAGTTCCAGCAGTTTTATCAACGCCTTGAGGAGGTTCTTTGCAGTCAGGGGCCCCGCGAAGCAGATCCGCTCTGACTGCGGAACTAACTTCATTGGCGCCTCCCGTGAGCTGGAGATGGACAAGGCTAATCCAGGCTTCAACAGTGTGGAAAAGTACCTGGACACACACAGCTGCACCTGGGTATTTAACCCGCCCCACGCGTCTCATATGGGCGGCACGTGGGAACGAATGATCGGCATCGCCCGCCGCATCTTGGACTGCATGCTGCTTGAGCAGAGGAAGTCTCACCTCACACATGAGGTTCTGACTACACTCATGGCCGAGGTAGCTGCGATCATGAATGCTAGACCACTCATCCCTGTGTCATCGGATCCAGAATCGCCTCTCATCCTCACCCCAGCAATGCTCCTGACCCTTAAGACAGGTGCTGCACCTCCCCCTCCACCGGGCAGCTTTGAGGAAGCGGATCTCGTCAGAGAGGAGTGGAAGCGGGTTCAGGGCCTCGCAGACATGTTTTGGAACAAGTGGAAACTTGAATACCTCAAAACATTGCAGCTTCGGCACAAGTGGCAAGAAAAACGGCCAAGCCTCCAGGAAGGAGACATTGTTCTCCTGAAAGACAATCAGGCAAAGAGAAATCAATGGCCTATGGGCATCATCGCAAAAACCTTTCCAGGGGAAGATGGATTGGTTCGGAAAGTTGAAGTAGAGGTCGTCAAGGATGACACCAGGAAGACTTTCTCTCGACCTGTTACAGAAGTGGTTCTGCTTCTCTCTCCAAAGACTGATTCCGGTGAGTAATGTGGGTTCTTTAAAGACCCCAGGCGGGGAGTGTCATGTTGCTTGAAAGTACTTTGTTAGTTAGTCAGCAGCCTAGTCTCATTTGTTTATATCTGTAACCATAGCAACCTTGAACTAGTGCATTCTGGGAAAACAGGAAATAGGAAGCGGCCATGCAGTGATCAGCCACATGTGATCTCTCAGCAGTCTTCACCTTTCTTTCCTCGCCTTTCTTTATCCCCTTTTGGCTCAGGCAACGTCTTTTCACAATATGCCAAGTAAAACTTCATGGAAATGAACCATCGGTCTCCTGGAGTTTCTTCGGTGTGTTTAAGCTGAGTGGAACCTAGTCCATGACAAATGGTGACCATGCGCAGCCCTGTCTCGAACCCCTTTCCAGAGTAAAACTATTTGATAGGTACCCATTAACTTTTATTTTAGCAGTGGGCTTATTATACAGTGCCTGTATAGTTTTGATAATTGTATCATGCAGGCCAAATCTATGAAGAACTCGAGAAGAATAGCATGAAGAATTCACAGAGTCAAATGCCTTTTCCGCATCAACACTTTTCACTGCTGCTTTAATCTCATTTTTTTGAATATGGTCTATTATGTGTAGTGTCCGTCTTATATTGTCTTGTCTTTGGCGCTGTTGGATAAAGCCTGTCTCGTCATTATGGAAGTGAATAATCTATAACCCACATTAAGGACAGATACTGGTCTGAATGATCCACATTCCATTTTATCCTTGCCTTCTTTTGGTATAGCCGATATTATTGCCTCCTTCCAGCTTGAAGGTGTTTGTGCTTTTTTTAAAACCCAATTCATCATAGGGAGAATAATAGGTGTTAGTTCCTCTTTGAACTCCTTATACCACTCTGCCGTATAGCCATCTGATCCTGGAGACTTATTTAATTTGAGTTTACTGATTGCAGTTTTTAGTTCACTGTCAGTTATATCATCAGTCATTACTTTATTTTGTTCCTCATTCAATGTGGGCAGATTTAGGGAATCCAGGACGCTGTCAATTTTATTAAGGCTACCCCCTGGAACTTCTGAATACAGATTTTTGTAGAATACTTCAAAGGCTTCCAGAATTTCACTCAATTTGCTTTTTATAACATTCGTTTTTGGATCTTTAATCCTGTGGATTGTGTTTTCTGCTATTTTTTTTTAAGTTTACAAGACAGTATTTTCATAGATTTAGATCCACTTTCATAGTGCCTCTGTTTAAGAAACATGAGGTTTTTCTTGATTTCTTGTGTAGCCAGATTATTAATTTTGTCCCTAATATTCTTTATTCCTTCCAATGTCTTCTGCGTCATTTTCAGTTTATGTTTTCTTTCTAGTTCCTTCAATTTGTTTTGTAGATCCTCTAATGTTTTGTTTCTTATTTTTTTCTTATAAGAAGATATTGCTATAATTTTCCTCCTTAGAACAGCCTTTAAAGCATCCCACAAAATAGGGGGTGAAACCTCTCCATTATCACTGAGTTCCAAGTATAACCCAATCTCCTTCTTAATTTGTTCCTTTAAAGTGGGATCATTAAGCAGGCTTGAGTTTAGTTTCCACATAGTATTTTTGAGTTGCCTGTTTAAATCAACAGACAGGTATATGGGCGCATGGTCACTTACATCTATTGTACCAATTCCACAGGCATTTATTTTATCTTTATCTTTTTCAAATGTTATGAAATAGTCTATCCTCGTGTACAGCAAATGAGCAGCAGAGTAATAAGTATAATCTCTTCTATTAGGATAAAAGTCCCTCCATATGTCAATTAGGGCTACCTCTTCAAAAAGTATGTTAATTTTCTTATGAAGAGACTTTTTACTGTGGGATTTTTTATTAGATGAATCCAACTCAGGTTGTAGATGTATATTTAAATCTCCCCCACAGACAAGCAGGTCTTTTGTTTCTGTTACCATTATGTTAATAACTTTCTGGTAGAAACTAATATCACTTTCAGGCGGTGCGTATACGTTCAACAATGTGACCGGATTATCCTCTATACTTCCCCTTATTAAAATAAATCTACCCTCCTTATCTCTCAGATATTTTTTCAATATGTAATTTATTTGAGATGAGAATAGCAACTCCCCTTTTCGTCCAGATTTATATGAGGAGAAAAAGATATTAGTAAAACCCATTCTTCTTAATTTTTCATGTTCTTTTGGTCCTAAATGGGTCTCCTGCAGGTACACAATATGGGCTTGTTCTTTCTTCATTTTAAATAAAATTTTGCTGCGTTTTAATGGGTTCAGCAGTCCATTCACATTAAAAGAAATGAATTTTACTTTGCCACTATCCATTTGTAAACTGTGTCACTGAAAGAACAAAATAGGACATGATAGATCTACTCCCAGAACAGATAAGAACAAAAAAACATACGAACAAACAAAAAAGTGATCCCAAGGTAGGGGTCTACCGTGGATGACCCTGGTCTAAGCTAGAGAGTGCATCTAGCTGTGGGGGAAAGCCTCTCTCACCTGTGGGTTGAGGGCCCCCAATGCAGCAGCCTAAATAATAACAGTCTCTGTCCATCATTCAGAAAAACACTTCTCTGTGCTTTCCTCCTATGTATACATTCTCATTCAGAGAGGTAAAGGGGTCCATGTAATAAGCAGACAAGTAAACCATTATCATGATAATAATTATAAAAGAAAGGAAAGAGAAAATAAAACTCAATGTGTGTTAAACCTGTTGTTCAGCACACCGGCGTTTTCTGAGCCATTCTGAGTCAAATCTCTTCTGAAGGGGGCGAGGACTGTCTCCTGAAAGCCTGAAGTTTGTCTCGGATGTCCTTCACTCACTCCTCGTCTGATCCCCGTGGCCTGGGTTCTCCCACTATCTCCCACGCGCAACGGGACAGTTGCTCAGCGAGGCTCTCTGTCGGCGTAATGACTCTGACGGCCAATCCTCCGTTCTTCATAACCTTGGTCGCCTCATCCACAGTCTGATAGACTCACGTTCCGTCATCATAAAACACCCATAGCTTTGGGGGGAAGGGAGTCTGGAAGCGGATCTTGTTCTGTTTTAACACCCGTTTCGCCTCAGTATATTCTTTCCGCTTCTGCATGATGGCTGTGGGGTAGTCTTGATCGAAGAAGATTAATCTTCCATTCAAAAACACCTGTTTCTTTCCCCAGGCTTTACGCAGGATCTCTTCTTTCACTGTGTAGCGTAGAAATCTGACTATTATTGATCGTGGCTTGTCTCCCGGGTCTCCGTTGGGTTTTGGGGCAAGCGACCGATGTGCCCACTCAATGTGAAGCTCCATAGCAGGGGGAAGTTGAAGTGTTTCCCGTAATAATTTTTCTACGAAGCTCACCATAGAGGACCCCTCCGCTCCTTCGGGTACATTATATATCCTCATGTTATCCCAACTAGATCTCCCTTCCTGGTCGAGTATCTTGTTTTCTTGCTGATTTATCACTTTTATCATCTTAATTAGCACATGTTCCACGTTTTGAACACGATCCTCCATCTCTTCGATTCGTGTCTCTGCCTCCGCTATCTTTTCATTAACGCAGGTGAGTTCACTCTTAACGTTGGTCATTTAGCTGTTGTTTTGTGTCCTTGCGAAAGTCCTGTATCTCCTCCAAAACTCTGGCTAAGCTCACCTCGTCTTCCTGATGCGTGCTAACACTACCGTTAGCTTCGCCATCTTCTACCTGGTTAGGTGAGCTTTTCTCCGTGTTCCCTTGTCGTTCAGTCGGGGTTTTTTTTGTTTCCCTCTCGCTGCCCCTCGTGTTTAATCAATTTTTCTCGTTGTATTTGACTGGCTAACAGGGAAGGTTAGAAACAAATTCGGAAGAGCTGTTATCTTAGGCTGCCATTCAGTCTGATGATGTCACCGGAACCCCAAGTACATTACATATACAAGGAATGTGACTTGGTGTTTTGGTGCAAAATAATTAATAATTTCATTAATATCTAATAAACTCAGAAACATAAATAGCACATCAAGCAGTTGGCATATGTTGTGCTTTATTTGGTGTCCTCTCAGATAGTGTCCACTATGTTTTGCTGTGCTGCATGGGGACGATCCAGGCATGTAGAGAAAGGTACGCTGACTCGCAGATGAGGAAAATGTTGGTGAATAATGCCAGAAGTAGTCTTACACTCACCACAGATTACAACTACAAAAAATATGAGGTTATCATTTTCAAAAACTGCATTAGAACATTTTCCCCAAACAAAGAGCACACCATTAGGAAGCCTTGTATTTGGTTTAATAAAAAGTGCTGTCTTGCAGGAGTCACCAGGCTCCATTGAATCCTGTGTAGCTCTTTTGCTGAAAGAGGGAGGGACCCTCAGACATACCTTTATAGGCCTGGGTGGGAAACCACTTTGGGAGATGAGGCGTGTTTGTTTCCTAACTTCAGTCACAGAACTTTGTTAGATGTGTAAAGTTTGTTCTTATCATAGTGAATTACTGGCTTGGAAATTAGCTTTTGCTGTGCTAACCTCAGCATTTGTCTACAGTGTTTCAAATGAAAGGCTTACAATTATTGATCCTTTTTTAATAATTTATTAGAGTTTGATCCTTTGTCAGCCCACCCGTCCCTGTGTCCAAGCTTTTTCCTTTGTTTAAAAAGGTCTAGGCTACTTCATTGTTCTATGTCATCACACTACTGTGAATAGAAGAGAGTAATTTTAATACAAAGTGTAAACCACTGCATGTGAATGCATGAATTAGTCAGATCTGTGCTCCAAAGGAGAGCCTTCATTAGGCTGTGTAATATTGCCCTCTACTGGATTTATAGGTTAATAAACTGCATTAAACTAGAGCCTTTTGCGTTTTTATAACCCGCTTCGAAATTCCTCCAGCACCCAGTGCTCCTAGTGTAAGTTACCAATATACAATAACAGGCTTACATATATAACAACATAATAACAAATAATATAATACAGTAGTGTAACAATTTCAGTATTAAGAGTAATTCCCGTTAAGCCTAGTGTGTTTCATTTTTCTAAATGATTTACCCTGTGATCTCATTTAGGTCTTTCAGCTTTCCTTCCTTTGCCATCAATGGAAAATCAGCTGAGCCGAAACATGATAAAGACAAATGGAGTTAACAGAATCACAAAGCCAAAAACACTCACCCTTAAATTACGTTTCTGTTTACAGTAATGTTTTTACATTATTAGTCACAAATATGCACTCTTAATCCATATCAATACTAATATATCACAAAATAGCACTCTGCTATCAAGCACCATGTTATTTTTAACAAAGTTGAGCTGTAAAATAAACCACACAAGCCTTTTCTCCCCTTTAACTCCCCAATCTTAGATGAAATCATTAAAGAGCAGGACATTTTAAATTAACAGGCTGTTAGCGGCTAACGAAATGTGTTCAGTATACAGTACAGTGTACTAATGTTAGCTTACTCTGTAAAACGATTCTTTAGATGTCTTACCCTGTTAAGCCCATCACAAATGGTCTTCCTGCTGTAAGTCCATTGCCCCGCTAGCAATTAATGCTACTTCTGGGAACTATTGAGGCTCTCCATGAGCGAACGGAGATGACGCGACTCTCCTAAAGGGCTCTGGCCGTGACCACCCGATAAAACATCACAAGTGCACATCTCCAAGCTTGAACTGTCACGATACTGCAGACCACAACAAAACACCCGGTGATGGTGAGTTTAACATTGATTTGCTGTTGTATTCAGGAAACAGAGGGTCAGAATGAAAGACAGCAAGCAGGAGGAGGTCAGGAGGACAGAGCAGACAGGACCTTCTAGCAAAAAGGTGAGTTAGAAAGCAGACTGCAGTTAAAGATGTATGCCATCATACCACACATTTAGGAAATAGTACTTTCAGAACCTTGTGCACAACAACCATACCCTACTGTTATCAGGGTTCAAGCCAAGGACCCTGGGTGCTATAGAGTGCTCCTTCTGGGGCCTCCCTTGTTCTGCTGGGGGAGTTCAACGCTCACATTGGCAATGACAGTGAGACCTGGAGGGGCGTGATTGGGAGGAATGGCTCCCTGATCTGAACCCGAGTGGTGTTCTGTTATTGGACTTCTGTGCTCACCACAGATTGTCCATAACGAACACCATGTTCAAGCATAAGGGTGTCCATATGTTCACTTGGCATCAGGACACCCTAGGGGGAGTTCGATGATCGATTTTGTAGTCGTGTCATCGGACTTGCGGCCGCATGTCTTGGACAATGAGAAGAGAAGGGGGCGGCGCTGTCAAACAATCACCACCTGGTGGTGAGTTGGCCCCGATGGTGGGGGAGGATGCCAGTCAGACCTGGCAGACCCAAACACATTGTGAGGGTCTGCTGGGAACATCTGGCAGAGTCTCCCATCAGAAGGAGCTTCAACTTCCACCTCCGGGAGAACTTCGACCATGTCCAGGGGGAGGCAGGGGACATTGAGTTTGAGTGGGCCATGTTCTGTCCCTCCATTGTTGAGGCAGCTGATCGGTGCTAAGGCCGTAAGGTGGTGCCCAACGAGGCGGCAACACCTGAACCCGTCTGTGGACTCCGGCGGTGAGGGGTGCCGTCAAGCTGAAGAAGGAGTCCTATTGGGCCTTCTTGGCCTGTGGGACTCTGGAGACAGCAGACAGGTACCGGCAGGCCAAGCGGAGTGCAGCTACGGCGGTCGCCCAAACAAGGTGCAAGGAATACTTCGAAGACCTCCTCAATCCCACTGACACACCTTCCGGTGAGAGGGCAGGGCCTGTGGACTCCAGGGTGGGCTCTTCCATCTCTGGGGCTGAGGTTGCCGAGGTGGTCAAAAAGCTCCTCGGTGGCAGGGCCCGTGGGGGTGGATGAGATCCGCCTAGAGTTCCTTAGGGCCCTGGATGTTGTGGGGCTGTCATGGTTGACACGACTCTGCAACATTGCGTGGACATCGGGGGCAGTGTCTCTGGACTGGCAGACCAGGGTGGTGGTGCCTCTTTTTAAGAAGGGGGACCGGAGGGTGTGTTCCAACTATAGGGGGATCACACTCCTCAGCCTCCCCAGTAAGGTCTATTCAGGGGTACTGGAGAGGAGGATCTGCCGGGAAGTCAAACCTCAGATTCAGGAGGAGTAATGCAGTTTTCGTCCTCGTCGTGGAACTGTGGACGAGCTCTGGACCCTTGACAGGATCCTTGAGGGTGCATTGGAGTTTGCCCAACCAGTCCACATGTGCTTTGTGGACTTGGAGAAGGCATTCGACTGTGTCCCTCGGGGAGTCCTGTGGGGGGTTCTTCGGGAATATGGTGTTTCGTACCCCCTGATACAGGCCGTCCGTTTCCTGTATGACGGGTGCCAGAGCATGGTCTGCATTGCCGGCAGTAAGTCGGACTTTTATCTTATGAGCCCTCTCGTACACTCGGGTCTTCTGGCAGCAGCCTTTTAATAGTTTTTTTTTTATTTATTTTATCGTGGAAGGGGCTCAGAATCTGGAGACCAGAACTGGGCCAACGAGTTAAATTTGTTTTTCAACAGATTTGACTCCACCACTTCACCCTCCCCCACCCACCAAAGCCCTGACCGGTCTGGGCATTCACACCTCCGCCACCCCCCTCCCCCCGTGTCACCTCAGACACCAACAGCCCCCCCCTCACACCATGTCACCCCCCTCCACCCCCTACCAGACAGATCCACACACTCCACCCCCGTCCACACTCAGCAGGAGCCACACCACAGCTCCACCCCCCGCCTCTCCATTACTGCTGACCAGGTGAGGAGGGAGCTCAGGAGGACAAAGTCAAGGAAAGCCACTGGCCCTGATGGCATCAACTCCAGACTGCTTAAAGACTGTGCAGATCAGCTCTGTGGAATTATTCTGCATATCTTTAACCTGAGCCTCAGTCTGGAGAAGGTGCCACTCCTCTGGAAAACTTCCTGTGTGGTCCCTGTTCCAAAGACCTCGCACCCCAGGGAGCCCAACCACTTCAGGCCAGTGGCTTTAATCTCTCACCTGATGAAGACCATGGAGAGGATTGTTCTCACCCACCTCCGGCACCTGGTGAGCAGCGCGATAGACCCCCTGCAGTTCGCGTACAGGCCGGGCATCGATGTGGACGACGCCGTCATCTACCTGCTGCACTGGTCACTTTCGCACCTGGAGGGCCCCGGGAGCACTGTGAGAGTCATGTTCTTTGACTTCTCCAGTGCTTTCAACACCATCCAGCCTGCACTGCTCAGGGGAAAGCTGGAGGGAGCCGGGGTCGACCGTCAACTGGCTGCATGGACCATCGACTACCTCACCAACAGACCGCAGTATGTGAGGCTCAGCGACTGTGTGTCGAATGTGGTGGGTCTGCAGCACGGGGGCTCCACAGGGTACAGTGCTCTCCCCGTTCCTGTTTACATTGTACACATCAGACTTCACCCACAACACTGACAGCTGCCACATCCAGAAGTTCTCCAATGACACAGCCATCGTTGGATGTGTGTCAGAGGGGGACGAGCTGGAGTACAGGGAGGTCATCACCTCCTTTGTCTGCTGGTGCGAACGGAACCACCTGAGCATCAACGCCAGCAAGACAAAGGAGGTGGTGATTGACTTCAGGAGGAAACCACCTCAGCCTGTACCGGTGAACATCCAGGGCCTGGACATTGAGATCGTGGAGAAGTACAGGTACCTGGGTGTTCACCTCAACAACAAACTGGACTGGGCACACAATACAGATGTCCTGTACAGGAAGGGCCAGAGTCGTCTCCACCTGTTGAGGAGACTGAGGTCCTTCGGTGTGAGCAGGACTCTGTTAAGGACATTTTATGACTCGGTGGTGGCATCAGCCATCTCCTATGCTGTGGTCTGCTGGGGCAGTGGAAGCACAGAGCGGGACAGGAAGAGGCTGAACAAGCTGGTCAGGAGGGCCGGCTCAGTCTTGGACTGTCCCCTGGACTCCATCGAGGAGGTGGGTGAGAGGAGGATGTTGGCCAAGCTGACATCCATCATGGACAACCCCTCTCACCCCCTTCATGAGACTGTGGGAGACCTGTGCAGCTCCTTCAGCAGCAGACTGCGGTACCCACGCTGCAGGAAGGAACGCTACCGCAGGTCCTTCCTTCCATCGGCCATTAGGCTATACAACACCAGCCTGAGCCAACAATAACCTGGACTCACTACAATAATAAGTTGCATTCTCTGACTTTTGTATTTACAACCTGTACATTTTTTGTTTTCCTTGATACATGCCTATTTTTGCACTATTGTATATTTCATATTTTATATTTTGTATATATTGATATTTTTATATTTTTTTTTCTGTACATACGGCTGCTGTGACAAGTTAATTTCCCACAAGTGGGATAAATAAACGTGTCTAAGTCTAAGTCTTATTTTAGAATTTTTTTAATTTATTTTACATTATTTTATTTATATTTATTTTGTATAGTGTTTTATAAATTAAGGCCCTTTTGAGATTAAAGTTTGTTTGTCTGTTTGTCTGTCACAGTGTGTCAAGCCAAATGGGCATATTTTAGGCTTCAGCCTCTTCTGTGCAGGGTTAATGCCACTTTTTATAGTGTACCTTTCCAGTTTGTGAAACAAAATGATGTCACCCAGGTCTCTTATTGGTCACTCTTGTGACTCTTGTCAGTCTGGGACAATGATTGGCTTAGAGCCACATGATCGTATATCCACCCCACCTTTGTTGATACACTATTGGCTGATATGTTTGAATGTATAAGATTGGTTTTTTTTTAAATTTTTATTTAATTAAATGCTGTTTGTAATGTGTTTCATAATGACCCTGGTGCAGGCCGTAAGCCAAAACACATTGCTGTTATAATATAGTTGTTCTAAATACTACAAGTGTTGCTGGAGTTTCTATGCCTTGATTCAACTCACTTCTCCATGCATCTTGGAAGTAGGTGAAGTTGCTCAGGAAAACCTCACTCTGCTTGCACAGATTGAAGTGAGGCAAAGTTGTATGCTTCCTTAATATTAGTTTACAAGTTAATGGCTATTTGACACTGAAATGACGCCACACGTTGTGGACAAGTTGCAGTCAAGGTGTGTAAGAGGCGTTAAGACTATGCACTGTGTGTTGTTTCATCTCGTTTGGCAAATTCTGACACCTCCGTGCAGTGAATAAATACAGGTGTGCTGCCTTTCACCTTTTGGGGGGTATTTTTTCTTCTTTAGTCACAGATATCGTGATATATCATGAATAAATTGTCTTGAAAAAAATTTGACAACATGTAGTGATGGAAAAGATGGGGACTTTATGTTGTTGCTGTTGATGCTGAATGGTTATCTTATTTATTTTTGACTGGATTTTTGACAGTGGAAACACTACTGAGAAAAAAATAGGAGAAAAGACAAACATTGAGAAGTCAGTTCTGTTTATTTTTTTATTTTTTATTTTTTAGGCATGGTCATTTAATTTCTCTACTCTGGGACAGATAGGGAGCTGGAGACAGAGATTGGTAATATGTCCCTTGAACAGGCTACCCTCATTTCTTTGATTAGCCTGCAGTGTCTGTTCTACTTAATTTAAAAAAAAGTTTTATCAACATTGCTGTTTTTTCATTATTTTGCACTGCCCTGCACAAAAACGTAGCTTACTTACTTACTTTGTACTTTGAGTAATTTATTAAACAGGTAATTGTTTTACTTTTATTTGAGTAGGTTTCTTAAATGATAATGTCCACTTTTGTGGTACACCCCTCTGGTATAAACATATGGGATCTAATCACAAGTGGGAAGCTCTCTGTCTGTCCACACCTGGCATTTGACTACATCTCACATTGAAAAATTGGTACAAATCAGACCAGGTTGAGGAGGATTTTTTTTTTTAAATGTCTAGATTTTTGGGTTTTTTAATCTAAATAGGGGGTGCCCAGTAGTACACCTGGTAGAGTGGGCCCCATGTACAGGGCTGTGTCCATGCTGCAGCGGCCACACGTTTGACCTAACCTGTGGCCCTGCATGTCATCCCCTCCCTCTGTCCTCCTTTCATGCATAAGTGGTCTTACATGCAGTAAAGACATAAGCAAAAAAAAAAAATCTAAACTTTGTTGTGGCGCCCTCTACTGACTTTCAAAAATGTTAAACATGCTTTTTTATTATTATTCCAATATATCCATTAGTTTTGTGATGGCTCTATAAAGGATTAATAGTCCAATTTGTCATGCCACACCCATTCTTTCCTCTTTGTGGCACCCCCTGGTGGTTTTGGATGAAAGTTTAAGGTTATGTTGCTCTTACATAAAGCCTGAAGGTTTTTCCTGTGAGTCTTGTAATGATTGGCTAAACAGTAATGGAATTAGTTCTATTTACATGCTGAGCTACACCCTCTATAAAGTATCATGGTCATTATCTTCAAAACCCAATGGGAACACAACAAGCTTTCGATATTGTTTGATAAGCTTCTTCAAACAATAATTTTAAAAAAAGTTTGGTACAAATCAGACCTATGATTTAAGAGAAGATGTCAAATGTGTGTGTGTGTGTTTTGTTTTGGGGTTTTTTTTGTTTTATTAAATTGGGAGAAAATCCAGTCAGGGGACCCTTTACGGTTCTTGAGGCTTTTTTTGTGGAGCGCATTGAGCTGCACTTGTGTGTGAAATCTTGAGTTATTCCGACTTATAATTCAGGTACTTGGCCTTTCCGAAAAAGAATTTTTTGGGTCTACTACAGCGCCCCCATCAGGACAGCTTGCATCATATTTGTTGTTGTTTCTTCCAGTCATTGGTGAAATTCTCGTGTGTGGGATTCACCATTCACAGGAATCTGCGAAACATTCATCCTGAAAAAAAAAATAAAGTCACAAAAACAAAAGGGTTTCAGCACTTCTGGCTTGGACTCCTCATAAACTGACACAAAGTCAGTAGGGTCCTTGGCTTGAACCCTGATAAATTATATCATGTTCAATAAACAGTAAACAAACTACAACAATAACCAACACAGTGCTCAGTATTGTAGTTTTCTTGGAGCAGAGTAAAAATACGAGGGGACCCTCTGGAGGAAGTGTCTGTTGTTTAATCAGGGGAAATGAGTGAATGTCTTCTTGCTGAAATGTCTGAAATGACTTGAACACAACGTTGGAGCGCCACCGCTGTTGTTCCCACTGGCATCATGTTTGGACTGCACACTCACAATGGAGCGAGTGGACGGTCACAACACTGCAAGGAGGTTGCACAAGAGCGCACATGGGCTGGGAGCTGTACCCTCACGTATCCTGTCGCCATCTTCCCAAGCTAAAATACAAAAGACTTGGCTAGGGGAGCACACACACCTCTCTCAACCTGCAGCCTCTACAAAAGCCACATTTGCTTTTATCACCCGCGTGAAAGGTGCCGAATGCCTCAGCTTTCTATAGACATACATACAATTGTTAAACAGGTCAAAATATAGCATTTGGTTTTAAATGACAGCATTTATATCGAGGGAGGAGGCAGATTTAATGGCTCTTCTGCCTTGTTGCAGCAGATGCTTGCACTCAGAGACAAATGGCTCGTCACGTTTCTTGACTGACGTGTGACGCAGCCACACAGGTTGAGGGTAGATTTGAAATGGTGCCGCTTGATCCCGAGCCGCCCAATCAGCGGATAGCGAGGGCGGGACTTTCCCCCGTCAATCATGCACAAATTCTAACGGTTTGAATAGGCAGAGAGGGACGGGGAGGGGAAGGTGGGGGGGATCCAATCCGGTTTCAGCTAGTTCTTCTTCCAATGGAACATTAGCGTCTCGCTGCGCTGTATTAGACTGTACTGACACAGCTTTATCCACAACACAGACACCACTCTATTTTCTAGTCCACTCACAACATTTAGTTTTTTTCTTTACCTAAAACACCCCACACAAAGCAGCCATGCCTAAAAGGAGCCATGTGAGTACACCGACATCTTTGATGCATTCAGTAATCCAGTATTTAACCCCAGCTACACTTTGTTCAACGTGCTTGTTAAAGCTCGCCGGCAGGTAGTTAAAATGTTGCTTCATGTTGCTTTAGTGTCCGGCTGAGTGTCAGCGGTGTTGCAGCCTGCACAGAGACTTTGGCTGCTGTGTGAGCTATGTTTTGATTTTCCACAGTGGCCGAGTCTTCGTCTCATTTCTCTGCCGTAGTGATTATCAATGTGTGCTGTTTTTTTTTTTTTGTTTTTTTTTACTGCAGAATGATGACATGCACGATTGCAATTGTATAAAGATACTTTTATTTGCAGTGTGAGACGAAGCGGGGTAATTTTCTGTCAATGGATCGCTTTTCTGCAGAGAAAGTTGGTGGCATATTGATTGTTTCCTCTGGGGGTCGTCACGCCGGATTCTAAAGTTTCTCTGAGAGAAAATAGGACCGACGTCGAATAGTATAGCAGTGTGTCCTCAGCGGGTTTTATGTTAATGTTGTTATTTAACTGTGCGCACTAATCTTGTTTACGGCCCTCTTTTGGAACAACTACGCCTATAAAACGATGTTGTGATGATATCAGGACGGCTCCATTTCATAAACCTGCGTGCTTTTTGTGAATGCATGGCCGCCTTTCTTCCCACCAGTGAGCGTGCACTGGTTAGAGGCGTCCTGTGTGTGTGGATTGTGGCTCAGGCCAGTCGCAGGTTATGCAACGAGCCTCCGTCAGCAGCTGCTCTTGTTGCTGGGCTTCCAGTAGATTCTGCTCCAGAGACGGACAGACAGCCGCGGAGCATCTCGGAGTGCCGCTGTTCAAACTGATGGCGGGAACGCTCAGCACAGTGCTCGGGTTTCTCTCTCCTTCTAATCCCATCTGCTCCCGATGAATGGATGTGTATTCAGGAGGCGGAGTCTTGCACGAGACAATTCAATCAGTTGCAGGCGCTCGGAGAGCACGCGAGCATGACGCTGTTTGAAGCGCATGATGCCTGTGCTGTTATGGTAACACTTAGTCAAGCAAGTCAAGGGACACGTCACTTCTAGGTTTATTGTCTGTAGGCAAAATTCCTTCAGAATTAATTTTTGATGTATGGCTAAGCAGTCTGATATAATGACTGACAACGTGCGGATCAACAAATGAGTCTGACTCTTATGGTTTTTATGAGGACTCTTTTCAGGTTATGAGCTTCATTGTTCAAGATTTTAGAGGCTTTCTCAGCCAATCACAGCGCTTGGTGTAAACTGAATCATGTATGTAGCTGTGTGTGCTGCCATAGGCTTATGCTCCTTATGGAAACGCCCACTTTTGAGTTACATAACGAATACTTAAAACCCCTGACCCACTCCCCAGCTCACCACAGGCACTTTAAAATGCAGATAAGTTCTTTAACCTGATTTTCTTTCTGCTTTTCTGTCCTGCAGAACGCAGGAGATCCAGAGGTAAGGAATATTTGAACCTATTTTCAACAGTATTGTGTCTTTTTCATTTTTAAAGTAATGAAACTGTTAGTGTGTGATCCAGCAGGGGTCAGTAACAGCTCATCAGTGAGAGCCTCTGGCTGAAGTGTTCACAGTAAGCACCCTGTGTGTTTTCTCTCTCAGGTACCCAAGAGGAGATCGACAAGGTTGCAAGATGTAAGTAAGAGTCCCGACTGATAGTCGCTGCTTACTGCATTCTTAGTGCTGAGCTGTGGTGCAGTGTAACTAAGTACATTTACTCAAGTGCTGTGCTTTAGGGAACTGCACTTTTTTATTTATTTATGTATTTTATCATTTGTATATTGGGGGTGTTATTATTATTATTATTTTTACTAATTTTCTAAAATTTGATTATTTTCAGATTTATCTTCCATTTTTTATAATTTTGACCCTTTTTTTGGGGGGGTGGGGGGGGGGTGTCTTTCTTATTTTATTTTTTTTAAAAAATAATTTCAACTTTAAGGTGTTGTTTTTGTTTTCTTCAAAATTTCCAAAAAAAAACATTTTTGTGTGCATGTGTGTTTGTTTTTTCATTTCTCCGCATTTACTTTTAATAATTTACCTTTTCCTGATTATACTTACTACTGCTTACTTTTACTTAGGTGACATTTCTAGTGCAAGACTTTTACTTCCTCCAGCACTGGTGCTAATCATGCTTTTTGTCCCCACAGAGACCTGCACCTGCAAAGGCAGAGGCCAAACCCAAGCCAAAGGTGAGACATCGTTTTGAATTCTCCTGATTAGCTTCATGTATGAGACTCTTAACTGTTGAAAGGGTGACTGATGTGTTTGATGCATCTGTTTGTAGAAGGGACCTGCTAAGCCGAAGAAAGCCAAGGAGGTGGAGAAGGCCAAGCCTGAAGAGAAGGCTCCAGAGGCCCCTGCTGAGAATGGCGAAGCCAAAGCTGAGGAAGAGGTAAGGCTCATGGCATCGCATATAAATATGAAAACAAAGCTTATCTCCTTGGTGAATAACCCTTTGAAACCTCAGTAAATTGGCTTGATTTCTCTTTTTTAAAAAAAACAAACATGGGAAGATGGTAATGAGCGACTTGAGATGAAATGACCCAAAAATAGCAAGAAATTAGTAAAAAAAACAAACAAACAAGGAAATGGCCTTAAAGTGCTCAAAAAATTAAATAATTCAGGTAATTGGCTTAACCACTTTCAAAAACATGGGGAAAAGGTTATAATTAACAATAGAAGAAATTACACACTAAAAATGGCAATATATTAATAAAAAGTACAAGAAAAATAGGGGGAAAACCCTTACAGCAACAAGAGTTTAAAAAAACAAGGTAATTACCTGGAGAAGTGCTAAAATGCTTAATGAGTCTATAACATACATTTTTAAACATGTAATTGTGATAAATAATGTTTATTTCCTTTTTTCCTCACCTTTTTCCCTAGCTTTTTTTAAATATATTTTTCCAAATCTACTAATTTTGTGCAAGTCAAGGGGTTACTCATTACCTTTCTCCATGTTTTTAAAAGAAATGGCCCCAGTTTTCTCAGGATTCAAAGGTTATGTGAAAAGCTGCAAAGGCATTTGAAAACAACACAAGAAAAATGATGTTGCTCCAGGTTTCAAAGGGTTAAACTTTGACACTGTAAAATTTGTTTTCCAGGGACCAGCTACAGACGCAGCTGAACAAAACGATGAAGCAGCAGAATAACATCTCCTACTCCACATCTTTTACCAGTGCTCCCTGTACCTCTTTTCTTGTACAATTCAGGGGAATATTTTTATCAACTATTTTCTAAATACAGGTTTTTTAGTAGTTTGATTGTAGAGAACACTTTTTTTTAAGGAAAGAAAAAAGTCAATTTCGAGACGGGAATTTTCGTCACATCCCACAATTTTGCATCGCCATAGAAATTGCGATCATTGTTGTTACTGTCAGTGGACTTCATTTCAGTTTTAAATGTGAAAGAGGGGAGGCTGCAGGACAAGTTACCGTGACAACACACAAGCACGACATTGACATGAGCTGGGCAACAACAGGAGGAGCTTGCCTGCGTGGATTACATTCCATATGTTTTTAAAGGGACAGTGTATGTAATCTGTGCTGGGGTGGGGACGGACAAAGTCACAGGGCAACTCATTGTTTTATTGTTTATAATAAAGAACAGTGTTTTAGAATGTTTGTAAACTTTGTTGCTATATGTTAACTCTTGTACTCATGCAGTTTTCTTAATGAATCTGATCAATAAAGCTAAAATCCCCAGTACTGGAGCTGTCCTTATCAGAACTGTGCATTACGTGTGTTGGTTGTGTCTCTGTTCTGTGATAGCATCAAAATCAGTTTGTATAGCTGCTGTGAAAAGGGTTTTCAATCTTTCTATATTCAGTGTGTAATGGTACATTGTTAGGATAATAAAAATGGAATTTGTTTTCTTAGCCAAGCTAATGACGTGTGCAACCGTAAAAACCATCTGTTTGGATTGGCTTCTTAAAGACCAAAAGACAAACTGTACATTTATTTGAGATGTCAAATGCATACCAGCAGTAGCAATATTCATGTAGGTTTTAGATATCTGTATCAAGTACAAGTGTGCAGTTTCTTTTGATTTGTTTATAGATGTACCTGTGTAATGATTGTTATCAACAAACCAATAAAACTTGGTTGATAGTTGTTACGCTGTTTCATTCCAAAAAGTTGGTCAGTTATTAAAGTTGCAGAGACATGACTGTTAAAACAACTGAATGAAAGGACACCGTTTGAAGGTGTTTAATCAGAGGAAAAACATTAAAGCGGATGAACAAATCTTGCCAGTGATGCTTTGTATATACAAACACACACACACACACGTCTTATTGTATCAGGTATTTACAGTAATTAAGTATCAGAAGTAATTTTCTCATGCACTTAAATGTCAAAAGTGAATTTACAAGTAGAAGCTGTTAATAACAAGCTAGCAGTGAGAATTTTGAAAATAATAAAGTTTAATCTTTTGTTACATACACTGCAGAAAAAAAATGAAGCCTACATTATGCTTAAAGAAAAACAAGGTCTTCATAACTTTAGGACTTAAAAAACTTCTTCCCTCCCATCTTTCATTTGCCCATCTCTCCCTTCCTCCCTCTTCTCTTCCCAGGTTCCTTCTCTGTTTTGTAGTGCATAACTAAAATGCTTATGGGGAAATGTGTGAATGAAAATAAAGATTTTATTCAGGAAATGTAGGGCAGAAAAAGTTAGTTGATGGAAATAAGATAAAAGAAAACTCAAGTAAAGAACAGATACATCCAGAAATACTGAAGTACTGTAAGTATTATAACTTTGCAACATAACACTACTGGGTCTAAATTAAATTTCAGCTCAATCTTTAATGTTTTTATTTTGATCCAGGAATAACAGAAAATGTGCCTTCAAGGTGAAAAGGACAAGTTCAAAGATTAGCTGTAGTGCAGTCCACAGTGTGACGCTTATTAGAGGACTAAGATGGCAACACAAAGGCATAAATACAGGAGAAGCAGCGTGTGATATTTAACTCCTGTAAATCATTTAGAATGTCCCTGTCACATGTGAAGCCAATTCTTATAATAATGCCTTTCAGAGTGAGAGAACAGTTTCAGCACCACGGACAGCTTCTCAGCACCTGCTGGTTAATCAGCTGGTTCAGCTTCACTTCTCATGATTCATTCACGGCATTGTCCACACTGTTATATCATGCTTCCTTGTTGGTAAACAAACCGCTGATGTTGTGCACCTATCTGCCAGTCTGTTTTTCCCGTTGCCGTAGAAACGTTCAAGTCCAACTAAAGCCATGTCCATGGTGATCGCTGCTGTCATATTCTGTCTGCTTATCTGTCTCTACAGATAATGAGAGATAAATGCATCTATAGCTTTTTATTGTGATTGAACTGTTTAGAGCTGATAGAAAGGCTGCAGGTGTTGCATTGAACTTCTGCTGGTTTACAGATCAACACAACCCAAACACAGTAAAGTTACATTTATTAGGTATCCTTAGATGTTTCAAGTCTATTGTACAATCCCAGTAATTGGTGTTGACAAAACAAAGGTTTCTGAGATAAGAAAGTTCACAGTATACAATCAAGTAGTTACTAGTGTAACAGCTGCACACATGGCAGTGGCAGTGACATAAACATCTGCAGCAAAGGTCTAACGTTAATCAATGCTTAAAAATATGTCTGATCACAAAAGCTGTCATGGCCTTAGAAATCTGCATCAAAGTGATATTCTGCATTATGTAGCATTCAGCTGTATAAAAATAACACACTCTCTTACTTAAGTGAAATAATGAGCCTATTACATTTTAACAAATATGTGAGGTATCAGTAAAATGACCAGGACACATGCTACAATATTTGTTCAAATACCTTGACCAATAATAGTCTAGAATATAGCAGTAAATCCTCATTAAGTTAAATAGAACTGACCTCCACCAAAGGCAAGTTATGCAAAGAGTAGCATGCATCCTTCATCTAAAAAAAGTCCTTCTAAAACTTAAGATCCATGTCCATGTTCTTTTTAGTATACAACTTTTATAAATCTTGAATTTCTCTACATGAAAACTGCTTATAGAATGAAGTGGAAGCACTCAAATGTTAGCATGCCATGAAGAATTATCATCTTTGCTCTAAGTGTGGTTGAATATGAGGTAAACTGTGTGTGTGTGTGTGTGTGTGTGTGTGTGTGCGTGCAAGCGCACGCGCACGCGCGCGTGTGCATCTGTGCATGGGTCGGTGCGTGCGTGTGAGTAACAAAACCTGATTGTGAATCTAAAGTGGCTGACTGACTCACCTTGAACATCTCCATAAGACCAATTAAAGTGAAAAAACAAGTGATTGAAGATCAGTCTGTGTGACAGTGATTTGTTTGATTAACCGTTTGAAACCTGGAGCAACATCACTTTTCTTGTGCTCGATAAGACACCTTTCACAAGTATTTAAACCTTTGAACCCTAAGCACATTGGTGTGATTTCTTTAAAAAAAATGGAGGAAAAAGACAACTAGCCACTTGGTCGGAGAGATTCCACAAATGGACAGATTTAGAAAATTTTTCTTCCTCTTCTAATTATCTTACTGATATTATTTTTTAAAACTAAATTTCTTCATTTGATTTTTAACTAATTTCTTGCAAACTGATGGGTCATTTCTTCTTTTGTTGCTCATTGCTTTCTTCCCATGTTTTTGAAATAAAAAAATCAAGCCAATTTGCTTAGGTTTCAAGGGGTTAGATTTGTGTTGTATTCATGTGCAGTATTCTGTTTACAGAGCTGTCATTAATATAAGTCCTCAGTCCATCTAGTCACAAAACAAGACGTCATGAGTTGGCTTATTTCAGGGAGATAAATTAGTCCATTTTCTCTGCGATACATCCCATTTTGGTGCGCATGTTGCGTACAAGGAAGAAACCAACGGTGGCGATGGCCATTATCACCTCGGCTACCCAGAAAGCCATGTCCCAGCTGTACTGTTTAGCAATAGTGCTGAAGGGAAGCCCTGCCATAAAAGCCCCCACTGCAACAATAGAAAGCTTGTTTAGTAACATGAATACGTCACACTCAAATCCTACAGTAAGTGATGGTCATGTGAATCTGCAGCTTACCATTAGCCATCAGAGCTACAACAGCATGAGAGGTTCCACAAAAATTGGAGGGAGCACTTTCACTTGCTATCACTCCGAACAAGGCGATTGGTCCGTAAGAAGAAAATCCAAACATTGCACCAAGAAACAGAATCCAAATCTGTGAATGACAAGAAGAAAATGTGGAAAGAAAAATTGTGTCTCAAAAGCTTTACCAAGATTCAGCACAGCAAATGTTGACAGTAATGGAGCCCAGAAAGGTTTTAAGCATACCTCTTTTTCTGATACACCGATGAGAACAGAGACAGGATGAATGACTTGGACCCAAAGAGGAGCCTCCTGAGCAAGTACATTGAACTCTTGTGATATTTTTAACACAGGCAGCATGTTCATTTCAAGCATCTTACACAGTGATAAAAGAAATTATGTTGCAATTACCTTCGGAATTTCAGGTGTGATAGTGACTCTGAAGAGGTACATGGACACATACATACCAGCCATCATCAGAATAAGCAGGCTGTGGCGAGGGTTGCCGTGGGTGCCCAGGCCTTGCTGGAGGAAGTCAAAGACAGGATGTTTTTAACACTGATTCCCAACCCAAGGATTTCAGTCATTTGTGCCAAATACATCTCTCCCTGTCACCTACCTGAGCTACAGCTCTGTCAGAGAGGAAACCTGCTGCAAGGCTGCCCACAAAACCTCCCACCTCCAAGGCACTGGTGTAGGTGCTGCCTGGAAGCATCACAGTTGCAGTCAGCACCCACAACCACTTACATGAAGTGAACATCAGTGAGAAGCAAACATTCAAATGCATACCCATGAGAACAGTCTGGCCTTTTTCCTGCATGAGGAACAGCTGTCCCCAGTCAGTGGCAGCTGTCTTCACTCCGAACACCACCAAGTAGCCCAGAGACAGCACCCACAGGAAAGGAGACAGGATGAACTCCCTCAACGTGCTCTCGTTGTTGCCTGATGAGTTCAAGTTCAGACAGAGAGCCACATTCACATGCTCTAATAAGCTACACATCAGCAATAGCTCCATATAGATGCAGTGCAGCAGGGATACTCAACTCAGCTTGCTTTGTTTTTGGGACACTTTTGCAAATTGACAGAAAGCTAGGGGCTAGTCACAGCAGCTCCATAAATTATTGTTGGATTTTAGAACATTTCTAGAATTTTAGAATGTTATAGGATTTTAGTGGATTTTAAAGGATTTTAGGACATTTCTAGAATTTTAGGATGTTTCTCTGACTTTAAGATGTTTCAAGGATTTTAGGATATTTTTCAGATTTTAGGACATTTCTTGGATTTTAGAATGTTTTTAAGATTTTAGATTTCTAGAATTTTCAAACATTTCTCAGATTTTAGGACATTTCTCAGATTTTAGGACATTACTATTATTTTAGGATGTTTCTTGAATTTTAGGACATTTCTCGGATTTTAGGATTTTAGAACAATTTCTCATCAATTTTCAATAAATTCTATTTATAAAGCCCATCCATCCATCCATCCATTTTCTACCGCTTATCAGGGGTCAGGTCGCGGGGCAGCAGCCTCAGCAGGGAAGCAGCCTCAGCAGGGAAGCCCAGACTTCCCTCTCCCCGACCACTTTGTCCAGCTCTTCCCGGGGGATCCCGAGGCTGAGTCTCTCCAGCGTGTCCTCACCCTATCTCTAAAGGAGAGCTCAGCCACCCTATACAGGAAGCTCATTTCGACCGCTTGTACCCGTGATCTTGTTCTTTCGGTCACTACCCAAGGCTCGTGACCATAGATGAGGGCAGGAACGAAGATCGAGCAGTAAATGGAGAGCTTTGCCTTTCGGCTCAGCTCCCTCTTCACCACGACAGATCGGTGCAGAGTCCACATTACTGCAGACGCCCCACCAATCCGCCTGTCGATCTCCTGCTCCATCCTTCCCTTACTCATGAACGAGACCCTGAGGTACTTAAACTCCTTCACTTGGGGCAGGATCTCTTCCCCGATCTGGAGAGGGCACTCCACCCTTTTCTGGCTGAGAACCATGGCCTCGGATATGGAAGTGCTGATTCTTGTCCCCGCCACTTCACACTCAGCTGCGAATCGATCCAGTGAGAGCTCAAGGTCATGGCCTGATCAAGCCAACAAGACCACATCATCTGCAAAAAGCAGTGACCCAATCCTGAGGTCACCAAACCGGACCCCCTCAACACCATGGCTGTGCCTACAAATTCTGTCCATAAAAGTTATGAACAGAATCGGTGACAAAGGGCAGCCCTGGCGGAGTCCAACCCTCACTGGAAACAAATTCGACTTACTGCCGGTTGCATGGTTTGCCTCAGAGGGCTTTACAGTGTACGACATCCCTCTGCCAAGACATGTGGCCGCAAGTCCGATGACACGACTACAAAGTCGATCATCGAACTGCGGCCTAGGGTGTCCTGATGCCAAGTGCACATATGGACACCCTTATGCTTGAACATGGTGTTTGTTATGGACAATCTGTGGCAAGCACAGAAGTCCAATAACAAAACACCACTCGGGTTCAGATCGCGGGGCCATTCCTCCATCCCGCTCCTCCAAGTCTCACTGTCGCTGCCAACGTGAGCATTGAAGCCCCCCAGGGGGGCAGTGACCCGCGTCCTGGCGAGGGAAACTTTGGGCCATTTATTTCTTTCATCATAAGGGGTCTGGCTTTTCCTGACTGAACAGGAAGTTCAGCAGCACATTGACTGCCTTCCTGCGCACAGCGTACACAGGGCCCAGGATGAAGCTCCCCACACAGAAGGACTCCCCAAACTTCCCACATAAACCCTTAAAGAAACACAGAACACCAATGACTTTTTGACAGTAAAGAAAAACATGACTAACAGTTTCTGACACTCCGCAAAAAGGACACCCATCACCCACCCCTGGAGCTGCCCGGGCCAGGAAATGATCATTGGCCAGTGCCCCGTGAAGGATCCTCCACTGCAGGTCCCCTGACCTCTTAGGAAGTGGCTGCTTGTAAAAGACCCTACATCTGAACCTCACAGTGATGTCCTCACCCAGCACCCCCCTCTACTGATCCTGACTGATGCCCTGCAACAACCTGATGTTCCTGACCTTCACACACACCATGTAAAAGGCCCTGCCACTGGCCTGGCCAAACTGCCCCAAACGTCCAGCCTCCATTCTCTGCTGACACCTACAGAGCAGGAAACTCCGGCACCTCCTCCCCCTGTGGCACCACTGCACCGTTTCTCACAGAGTCCGGCAGAACCCCCAGCACCTCCCCAACAAACCCCTCCATCAGTCTCAGGGAGCTCAGTCACCTCGCTCAGGTGACAGCTTTGTGATGCCCCCTCTCATTAGCTGCAGTCTTAAGGTGGAGGAATGCACCAATTGCAGTGGGAACAAAGCGCAACCAAGGCCCACGACACAGTCGCAGCCTCAGACAGGACCACAGTGACGTCACAACAAGACAAAGACCACGATCAAGGTGAGCCAGAGGTACAGCATCAGTGCAGTCACAGCACGAGCACGGCCAAGGGCAGGGTCGCAGCATCAGCACAGCTATAACCATGATCCAGGTGCAGCCAAGACCTAAGTGATTTGTTGGGGCAACCAAATAATAGGGAAATTTGACCAATTTTAAATTAAATTTAAAATTTAAATTAAATTAAATTATTTAATTATATTAAATTTAAATTTAATCAATTCCCGAAATATTTTTCAGGACAAAAATAGTTGTGAACATCATGCTCGTCTCTACAGCTTTTAAAGCCTTTCTGCTACAATGCAGGAAATGATCATTGGCCAGTGCCCCGTGAAGGATCCTCCACTGCAGGTCCCCTGACCTCTTAGGAAGTGGCTGCTTGTAAAAGACCCTACATCTGAACCTCACAGTGATGTCCTCACCCAGCACCCCCCTCTACTGATCCTGACTGATGCCCTGCAACAACCTGATGTTCCTGACCTTCACACACACCATGTAAAAGGCCCTGCCACTGGCCTGGCCAAACTGCGTTTTTGTTTCCTATTCATAAATGAATAATGAAATAAATTGTTTTTTTATTTTTCAGTTATGGATTTCAAATTGAATATCAAAAGAACAAAGGATACCTGGATTCATATTGTGTACCTATACATGTCTGTACATATTTCTGTTCCTTTGACATGTTTTTGTTTGTTTTTTAAATTTATCTCTCAAGGTGGTGAATAAGGATCCAGATAAGCTGACAATCTGGAAGCTTTCAGAGACATTGAACTACCCCAGTGCCTCCTATTAAATCTATTTATTTTCTACAGTGTTGAGATGACACATCCATTTCTACAGGCTCACTTTTATTTTCACATTCCAGTCATCACAGACTGACATTCTGTTTTTACTTTTTGTTGTTCGTGTTTTCTGTGTAAAAAAGAAAAACCGTAAGGTTCTCAAGGTGCTGGACATTATCAGTGATTACTATAGTGTCGTGACCAAATGAAGCGGTACATGTTGAACTTGATCATAACACTAACAGAGGCAGAGTACCTGTGCGTTTTCTTTAAAAGTCTAAATTTAATCGATTCCCGAAATATTTTTCAGGACTAAAATAGTTCTGAACATCATGCTCGTCTCTACAGCTTTTAAAGCCTTTCTGTTTGTTTTTAAGTTTGTGTGTAAAGCAAATGATAATCTGTCAGACGTATGTGAAAAGTTTGTTTTTGATTTGGTTGCCTTTCACAGAGAAAGCCTGTTTTTCCATAAATCTGCCATGTGACACACTTCAAATGAGTCAACCAATATGACTGCATTGTTTTCAGGATGTGAAAGGTGGTAGAAGTGATGAGTACATGTTCCCCGGCCTCTACAGCTTTGGCAATGAAAGAACCATTCAGAGTGATCTCTGAATGCATTGTGAGATGTTTTCCACTTTCTTTAGACCGCCAGGTGATACTAACTCCGTCCTGATAGTATTCAATACTTAATAATAGGGAGGTACAGCAATCCAGCCTAGAGGTGACAAATGCATGTACTAATTTTTCAGTATCTGACTGGGACAGGATAGGTCTAATTTTTGCGATGTTACGCAAGTGAAAAAAAGCAGTCCTTGAAGTTTGTTTTATATGGGAGGCAAAAGATAAATCTTGATCAAATAAAATTCAGAGGTTCCTTACAGATGTGCCAGAGGCCAAGGTAATGCCATCTAGAGAAATTACATCGTTAGAAAGGGAGTTTCTGAGGTATTTTGGGCCAAGAACATAACTTCAGTTTTGTCTGAATTCAACATCAAGAAATTACGGCTCATTCAGGCTTTTATGTCCTTAAGACATGATTGAAGTCTAGATAGCTGATCAGTTTCATCTGGTTTCATAGATAGATATAATTGTGTATCGTCAGCATATCAATGGAAATTTATAGTGTTAGTGTTTTTGACATGCATCTGTTTCTATTATTGCCCCCCCACCCCACCCTCTCTCTTTCTCTTTCCTTTTTTGCCATGATTGTATTTCATTTGCTATTTACGACATCTATTGCTCGTCTGTCCGTCCTGGAAGAGGGATCCCTCACTATCCTCTACCGCTCTTCCTGAGGTTTCTTCCTCTTTTTTTTCCCCGTTACAGGGGTTCTTTTTGGGGAGTTTTTCCTTGGGTGATGTGAGGGTCTAAGGGCAGAGGGATGTCGTACACTGTAAAGCCCTCTGAGGCAAACCATGTTTTGTGATAATGGGCTATATAAATAAAACTGACTTGACTTGACTAGTTCTAATAATGTTGCCTAGAGGAAGCATATATAAAGTAAAAAGGATTGGTCCTAGCAGAGAACCTTGTGGCACTCCGAAGCAGACCTTAGTATGCACGGAGAATTAAAAGGATTAAAACAGAGACCAGACCTGAATCAGAAGCAATCAATTCATGTCATTATTAATTTTTACTTGTGCCGTCACTATATACTATGATGAAGTCTAAAGCCTGACTGAAAGTCCTCGAATAAACTATTATCTTGAAGAAAGTCACAGAGTTGATGAGCAACCACTTTCTCAAAGATTTTAGAAATAAAGGGGAGATTGGATATTGGTCTATAGTTAGCTAAAATCTCAGGATCGAGAGTGGGCTTCTTTAGAAGAGGTTTAATGTCAGCTACTTTAAAGGACTGTGGTAGATAGCCCGTTAATAAAGATGCATTGATTATATCTAATAAATAATTGTCTAATAAGGGTAAAGCTTCCTCAAGTAGTCTAGTTGGGATGGGGTCTAACAGGCATGTTGATGGCTTAGATGCAGAAATCAGAGTAGAGAGTTGGTGAATGTCAATGGGCGAAAAATGGTCCAAATAAATTCCAGGCCTTGCTGCCATATCCAAGCTGGGGGTCAGGGAGTCTGGGGTCAGGTCAGTTAAGGGCAAGAGCTGATGGATTCTATCTCGAATAGTTAGATTTTTATCATTAAAAAAACTCATCATTACTGAGGGCCAAAGGAATACAAGGCTCTATAGAGCTGTGACTCTAAATCCTTGCTACAGTGTTGAAAAGAAACCTGGGATTGTTTATATTTTCCTCATTTAACGATGAGTAATAGTTTGCTCTGGAATAGTGGATTGCCTTTCTAAACGTATTAAGACTATCCTGCCAGACAGGCCTGCCAAACGGGACTTTTCCAGGTTAGTTGATTGCCAATTTTTTCAAATTTTCACAATATTTGTTTTATTTTGCGGGTCTGGGGTTTAAACCATGGAGCTATTTTTCTTTGTTTCATTATTTTCTTCTAAAAGGTACAACAGAGTCAAGAGCTGATTGCAGTGAGCCAGTAGCACTATCAACAAGACAATCAATTTGAGAATGACTAATGTAGTAAAAGTGTTCTCAGTCACATTGAGACATGGTAATGAGTTCAATGCAGAAGGAATCAATTCCTGAAATTTAGCCACTGCACCATCGGACAGACATCTAGTATAGTAACTCTTGCTGAGAGGCGCGCAATCGAGTAACAAAAAATCGACAGTTATTAAATAATGGTCTGACAGAGCGGGATTCTCAGGGAAGACTATTAAATCTTCAATTCCGATGTTGTACGCAGGGACAAGACCTAGGGTGTGGTTGAAGCAGTGGGTGGGTTTATGTATACACTGACTGAAGCCAATTGAATCCAATAGTGTGAAAAATGCAACACTGCATGCCATTATTTGGGGAGTTTTTCCATATTCACTGTGAGGGTATGAGGACAGAGGGATGTCGTATGCTGTAAACCCCTTTGAGCAAACTGTGATTTGTGATAATGGGCTTTATAAATAAAACTGACTTGTCTTGACTTACTCGAAAGTGATCAGACAGGTGTCACTGGAATTCTGTTTCAGATCTGAAATAAACTGTACTTTGTTCCAGTCGGTCCCAGTGGGCCTGTTAGGTGTGTGAGCTCTTTGTGCTAAAAGAAATATTAGAACAATGTAAAAAATCCAAGGATCAAACAAAAATCTAAGATAAAAAAGTAAAATATATCTAACATTAGCATTAAAATGTGAAAGCGCATGTTTTTACTGTTGGAAAATTGTTGAATGTCATATATAATAAAACATTTGTAAGCAGACTATATAATTAAGAAATACTGTACATGCTCAGAGAAAGACGCTCTGGACAGAGTTCATCATCCTGGTGGTCTGAGATAAGAAGCTTTTTCTGAGTCCCTCTGTTATGGACTTGTGGCTACACAGATGTGAGAGTATGGAAGCAGAAATAATCCATGTCAATAAGCAGAGATCTGGGCAGCATTTCCAAAAACTATTTTCACCCAACCTAATTTAATTCTGTTGGAAGGACAGAATTTTTGGAGTCTCTGAAAACTGCAGATTTAATTACTGCCAAAGGATGTGTGATTGGCTCTAGGGCTGCAGTTTAAACTTTTAACTTTTATCAAAATTAACTGTGTCATATTTTCTGAACTGTCACTCTTTTCTGACAGTAGTACGTGAGACTGTGGATGTATTAAGAGACCTGGATACAGCATTAGCAGCAAGGCCCCATTCATTCCTATGAAAGCTGCTCAGAGGCGCACGAAGCAAAAACTGCTCTATTTCTAGCCTTATCTTACAGTCTAATCATTTCAGCTGTAATAAATATAATTTGATAGATATATCTTTCCCCTGATTGTGTGAGTCTAATTCTCCCAGCTCCTGAATGTGTGTTCATTTTGTACTTTCATCTGTTTCAAACTGTGACATTGTATTGTCACTCTCACTTATTTGTTGATTACACAGAAATAAAGCATTTGGGCTTAGCCATGTATCTGCACTTGTGCAAGCCGTGGGGTGTTCTCATCCATCCAGTGTGTCACAGAGAGCTCTGACAAACCTCCACACACTGCAGTTTTTACAGGCTCTTGGGTGGTGTGGCAGTTACCACAAGTTTGTCATACATACTCATCATAAAAATCCCAAGTGTGGGTGTTGGGGCACACCCATTGTTGAGATGTTATCACCAAAAGGGAGTTAACATGGCAGCCTGTGATTGACATGCTTTGAGTTAACCATCTTCAGGTACACAGGAAGTGACTTCTCACCCTCCTGTAATCCACCGCTCACTGCTGTCTTTACTCACCTCCCTTTGCCCCCTTACTGGCAGCCACCTCGATGCTGGGCAGGCCCACATTCTTTGGTTCATTCTTCACAAACACCACACAAATAATTGAGAAGCAAGCACAGAAAATGCCTGACATAGTCAGGATAGTCCTCCAGTTGTAGTACTGCAGAAGCACAGTGACCAGGATTGGCCCCAGACTCCCAGCCAGGTTCATACTGCAGGACAGCACGGACCACCATGTTCCAAACTGGGAGGGCTCAAACCACTGATTGAAAAGAGACACAGGAGAAAAGAAAGCGCAAAAGAGTAAACATCTCCAATATCCTACAATACCATTTATTTTAATATCATATGCTTGTTTACCATGGTCATATGTTGTATATGTTTATGGTTACTTTCCATGTTCCACTATCCTGAAGCAGCCCACAGGTCACGCTCCATTTCATTGTATTATCTTTCAGAAGAAAAGGAGGAAAAGAAAAAATAGCAGCCACACTACAAAAGACTCACCCCGTAATAAACACACTCTTGCATTTACACCTTTTTTATACGATCAACACTGCTCAGATTCTTCTTATATTTCACTGCTGCTGGAGAAATGGCATTAGACGCACATGCCTTCATGATGTAATACAGCTGAAGGCAACTATGAACATTTCTGACACAGCATTCCCCAACAGAGTGACCAGTAACTTGAGAATCCACTGGGCAAACTCTTTAAGCCCCTCAACCTTTTTTAACACCATGTTGATCCACAGTGTGTGATAGCCAGTCAGTTGTGGAACAGAAGCTGCAGAGAACTGGACAAAATTTGGAACTATAAAAGATTACTCACTAAAGAAGAAAAAAAAAACATGTAGTCAAAAAGGTCTTTCTTTTGTAAAGATCTACTGGAGATCTTCTATAAATAGTTTCTGCTGTAATCTGATCCCCTCTAGCACACTGCACGTATTCCAAAGCCCATTTATTCTTCACCCTTTGAACACTCTTCAGGCAGCCTCTTACAAGCCTCCAGTTGTCTCTGAGCATAAAATCACTGAGTGTGTTCTGGCTTGCTTAAAGACTACCTGCTATTAAAGTCCATTCAGCAGGCCTTTATGATCCAAAATCTCTTCATTAATGTGAGACTGCAGACTGAGGAAACCCTGTAAATTGTCAAACTACCACCACTGCCAATATCATCACTTTGGACTCAGTCACTAGGCAGGTTTCCATTAACCCTCAAATTGCACAAATTGAAATTGTATATATAAAATATGTCTGATGGAAACAAGTCAATTAAAAAAAAAAAAAATGCTTTTCCACAATGCGTGAGGTGGTATTTCAGGCAATTCAAAAAAGCCATATTTCACAAAACTCCAATGGAAACATTTTTTGGCTCTTGTAGGTCACATGATGCTATGGCTATGTGCTTGTCAGTAGGAACTGGCTCCCTCATGATGCAGCAGGAGCTACAAGAGATGTTACTGCATCACATAACAGGTCATCCTGAAGTTTTAAATCCATAATTCTTCTGTGAAATCATGGACTATCATCTCCCAGAAATCCCTCATACGTGGCCACTCCCACATATAAGGGGCTCTTTGTTCCATTATCGCTCCATAAAACGCCTATGTGGCCTTCAATTGGAAATAATGACGGCTAGTGTGGTGGCTGCGATAGAAATAAAGCTGCTAATGTTTTGAACAACCATCACCATGCTTCTTAGAATGTTATCACCAGAGGAAAAGTTGCAGAACATCACTCAATTGAAACGCAGTCATCTCACAATTGTGTTTTATCAACAATTCAAAAATATCACTTAAGTTTTGCACAAATCTGTAATGGAAACCCTCCTCGTGTCTCATACAGGCTTACATCTCCTCAAAGTAGACAAAGCTACCTCTGGCCGAAAGGTCAGCACCGACTGACAGCACAAACAGGATTCCTCCAAACACCTCTAAGTAAGAGACAGGAGCCCTTTCTTTCTCACAGCACAGAGAGAAACACTGACAACACGTCTGGTAGCGGGTGGCTCCTGCTGCAGAGTTACACCAAGCAACAGCCTCCAGGGATGAGAAATGAAGCTAACGTAGAAGTGCCAAAAACCGCAGTTCCTCTAATGACCACTTGAGACTGGCTCCAAAACACAGTCAGTCCCCACAGACCCCAATGTTAAAATGCCAAACTTTACAGCAGAAATTAACAAGTTTAAAGTTACAAATTACAGCTTTGAACTCCGCCCTTAAATATGCGCAGCTTAAGTCTTAATAAAATGTAAACAGATGAGTTATAAAAAGAAATTCACCCCCTGTACAGTTATCATGAATAATGAAATTATATAGAGAGTATAGTTATAGAGACCGAAACTGTTTTTGCACCAGGCTAAACATGTTCATTCCTGCTGTAAAGTTGGGCATTTTAACATTTCCATGAGGTATCCACATGAAAAGATCCTAGATTTCCCAGCAGAACATTGCATTGTAACAAGATGATCAATATTATCTCAAAGGTCAGTGGTTTCAATATTTTAGCTGATCTGTGTATATTGTAACATCCCTAAATGAGCAGGCAATGAGATGTTAGTCAGTTTTCTTGTGGCCTCTTTATTTCACCCTGAACACAGGTTACTGTAGGCCGTAACCAACGCCAACACAAAACAGTAGCCTCCCTCTCCTAACTCTGCACCAGCCAATCGCTCAGCTTTCCACATCCGGGACTTGCTGCCCCTTCTTCCTCCCCAAAGAACACATCCCTCCCTTAGCTCCCAGACAGTTACAGGTGTGCTAACTCCCGCGACTCACTGTCACGGGAAGCTGACATGACAGACAGGCTTCAAAGCGTCAGAGCTGAGAACATATGCTTGCTTCACTGACCTCTGGAAATCTCAGTGCTTCATCAACAGTCATCTTATCTGACTACTGTCTCTAAACAATAACAGATCTAAGTTCTCAGTGGTTGGAAATATTTTTGTTACTTGAATGTGGTCAGAAGGAAAGATGAAGAACATCACTAGTCTACATAGTGGTACTACGACTCTTTCCACTGCAAGAAACACAACCCCAAACCTCCTAAAACACCTATACTACGACTGACAGCACAGCAAGGTGAAGCTTGCCTCCTCGGCCGCTGAGCATGGCTGCAGCCCTGCACTGATTTAACAACCCAAACTGGACTTTCATGGTGGACAGCTGCTAAAAGAGACAGAGAACTAATGAAGCATGTGGCTGGATGTACTATTGCCTGTTTCCAGGACTGGCTTTCTGTGTTTCAGATGGGAATATGCTGCATTCCACTGCAAGTCGGAAGTCGATAATTCTGTGTCAGTTTTTCTGACTTCGGATCTAAATGCGTGCCAGTGCATCTACTCCGGAAAACATGGACGCCTGCAGGAAACTCATGTTTGTTTGGCTAGCTTCTTCATATCAGAAGCATTTACTGAGGACCCACATGAGCTACCACAGCACCATCAGTGAAGAGAAATGTTGTATGCTGTAAGTCTATGTCTTCCTATCTATAGTAGTGTAACGCATTACTGTTGGAGTAATAAGTAACAGGATTATTTTTCAAAAGTGTAATGAATAATACATTTTTTGAATCCCATTGTGGTGTTAAGAGTGTGATCTGAACATGACACTGAATGAGGGATATGTGTTGCATGCTGTGGCAGACAGGTTAGTGTTACCTTGCGCAGCACTTTCCCACAAGGGGGCCAGCCACAGCCTTGTCCCAGGCCGTTGATGAACCACAGCAGAGCAAACATGGGGACAGTGGAGGACCAGGAGAAGACTATGTTGATGCCCCCCACCAAGAAGAGGCCGATGGAGAAGAGCCAGCGGGCACTGATCTGATCCGAGAGCACGCCGCTGATGAACTTACTGATGGCGTAGGCCATGGTCTGACTGCTGGTGATGAGACCTGCAGAGACACCATAAAGGTTACGCTCAGAAAAATGTACGGACTGTATCTAAAGGAACACAGTCTGGGGCTTTGTACTGATGCAGGTAACCACAGTTGGATGACAACTGAGATTTATGTCACTGCCAAAAATATGAAATTAATCTGTAAATATTCTCTCCCTCTGCTTGTGTGATGCTCACCCTCAGTAGTGGTACATAAAGAGACTTCTCTACAATAAAATATGATGACACTCTTGACATGAACCCATCATCAACCATGTGTAAAGATAGACAGAGGGTGAGGATCATCTTTTCGGGATGGCCAGTTCGTTAGTCTGTCATGATGTCTGTCAGTTTCCTACTTTAGTCAACATGGAAATTGTGATACAGATATTCATAGTCCCCTCACAATAAATCCTACTGACTTAAATGATATCCTGACTTCTTCAGCTCACCATGAGGCTGACATCTGTGGTTCAGGGTGAAATCTATCTACTACGACTATGAGATGAATGGCCATTAAATGTCACTTAGAAATGTATGCTCTCCTCAGGAAGAACTGTAATAAGTTTGGTGATCCACCCACTTCCCATCTGTAATTTAATTGTTATTTCCGAATCTAACGCACATCTGTCCGTCCTGGAAGGAGAAGTCACTCTTCCTGAGGTTTCTACCCTTTTTTCCACTCGTTACAGGTTTTTTTTTTAGAGAGTTCTTCCTTAGTCGTTGTGAGGGTCTAAGGGTTTGCCCTCTGAGGCAAACTGTGATTTGTGATAATGGGCTTTATTAATAAAACTGATTTGACTTGACTAGCACCATCATCCACAGTGCAATACAATCACAATTGGGGACGGCGGTCAGCTTTTTATCTAAGGCATAAAGGGACCCCAGCAGAGTGCATGCTTCAGCAAAGTCTTCAGCACAGTCTGTAGATGATGATGAATCAAGTCAATTACAGTACCTGACAGGGCACAGACCAGTAACAAAACATTCACAGTCAAACCCACACACAAACAACAACATCAGACTATCATTTCTTTAACACAGACCCAAACAATGCTGTACCACAACCAAACACACTATCAACATGCCAAAGAAGGAGGCAGATGTGTTACTAATACACAGAATCTAGGCCCGTGCCTGTCTTACATCTTTCTTAGGGCCCACTTTAATATTACACACACTCATAGCACTCTGCACACAAAATGCGCTTTTCAAAGTCAAGCTTTAAAAATATTATACATTAACATGATTTTCTACTTTCATTGAATTGATTTTTTTCACCAAAATCATGTATCATGTATTTACTTTTTCTTTTTCTACGGAAGTCTGTTATTACAGATAAAATCTGACTGATACTGTACACTGGCTACCTGACACTCAGAGAATTGATTTTAAAGTCCTACTGCTGGAGTATAAATCATTGTGTGGCTCGCACCCAAATATATATCTGACATGCTTGTGACATATGAACTGCCGAAGGCCCTCAGGTCATCAGGGGCCGGCCTACTGACCGTCCCAAGAGTCTGAACTAAACATGGTGAAGCAGCGTTTTCTTTTCATGCAGCACAGACCTGGAATAACCTCCCAGATGATTGATGAGGACTCTGACCACTTTCAAGTCAAAGCTAAAAACTTTACTTTTTACACACTGCCTACTCCACCCACTAATGACTGCTTACTTATTTTTTTGTTTTATCTTTGCACCTTTTGTCTGCATTTTTGCAATTTTAATGGTGATTCTCAAAAATAAAGTTTTCAATTTGAAATGTGCTGTACAATTAAAGCTGTCATGCCTTGCCCTGACGTTTGGATGGTCAGGAGCTGGGCTGATATTTCAGCCTTCAAGTAACAGACGTTCACACTGGAAATAGGTCCTCAGTCCTGACTATTGTAAATCTGTGAAGGTAAAGTGTATCAAACTAGTTAGATAGCTAGCTACTTACATAACCTACAGCGCCTCCATTAGCTTGTGTGACACGAGCCTCTGCAATGAAGGAAGTGGCAGACATGACGACTTACATCAAGGCTAAGAAATGGTCTGGTCCACTTTAGCAGCATCTGAATTCGTTTAACAAGATTCTTCTTGACATTCATTTGGGAAATATATTGTAATTTTACAATTACAGATAAGAGGAATACATCAAAGCTTCAACCTCATAAACCTGATGTTTTTACCCCTTTTGGGGAGGTCCATGTCTTAATTAGATAGATCAGACCCAATTCCCAGTCTCCTTTGCCCTGGTAATTCAAACTATGCCTTGAAAATTGGCTTGTAATTAGTAGATTCTTTGGGTTAGATGCTGCTGTTTTGGCTTGTGCTAACCAGGCAGATATTAAAATGACCACTAACTGGGAGGACAACAGATCACACAGCTGTCCTTTAGTGCTGGATCTAACCTGTGTAACTACAGCAACAAAACGTTTGATGATCTGACCTTGTACAGAGTAAGAGCTCCTGCACTAGACCCCTTCAGCTACCACCACAAATACAATCTGATTGCATTGCACACCTAAGGGCTTATCGGAAATATTGCTTAAACAAACAAACAAAAATTAATAAATTTGCTATTGTCTCACCGAGGTCGTCTTTGTCCAGATCAATCTCCTCCATCACAGAGGGCATGACGAAGGAGAATGTCTTCCTGTTAAAGAAGTACAGCGCGTAGCCGATGAACATGCAGAAGAAGATGGTTGCACGATAGTAGCCGTACCCTGCAGCCCCCATGGTTGCACTCAATCAAAACAAACCACACAACTTCAGGGGTGATGAGGAAACACAATAATTATTATCTAAGGGTCTTTTCTTTGGCAGAGTCTAGTATTCAGGTTCTCTGGCATCTAGATTAAAGCCAATCAAGTTGAGAACTGCACAGGGACAATGGAGATAAGCCACAAGACGTAGCATTGGTTGGGCAGCACTGATCAAAGATGTTCCATGGGAGTACGCCTCTTCTCGCAGGCTGGAAGCTCTGTCTGTCTGTGAGGCTGCTGCTTGTGGAAGTGAAGACTGATGAAGGACACGTCACAGCTGACCTGAAAATTAAAGCACAGTTATAAATAATAGGAGTAATTATGACTGATTATTTTAGAACTGTAGATGATTAGCACATATTGAAATGGACACTTAGTTTGAATTGGCTAAATGGCAGATAGATACAGTGGCCCTGAGATCTTAACACACTGCAAATTAAGACTAGATATACTGGCATGTGGTTGTATGCCTCCACGCACCAGTTAAAGATACACTTACAGTTCACATCCATGTCTGTGAAAACATGGATGCTTCACACACATCTTCCCCCAAGCAGCACACAAGATCTCCACAATCAGGACAGTTTACTGGCCAGTGTCACAAATTCAGTATGAAATGACCAAATATCTCTCATTCTGTTCTTGAGATATGATGTCCAGTAATGGCCAGAAAAGTCTTTATGATGTCATAGTGAAGTTGACCTTTAACCTCTTGGATATAAATGTCATCACTTCATCATTTTATCCTATGAGATATTTGTGTGAAATTTTAGCGTATGCATTCCAATTCCAAATTCATATGAATGGCCAAAAACATGTTTTATGAGTTCACAGTGACCTTGACTTTTGACTTTCAACTACTTAATTCTAACCCGGCCACCACCACTTAAAATGAAACATTTTGGAAAAAACAAATGCAATATGATCATCTCACATCTTCATCACATTACATTAATGCAATGACTACAGATGTCCATCGCGGCGCGGTTGCAGGGCCCGACTGGAAGCAGAGGTGCAAAATAGCCTAAACTTCACCACTTCCTAGACTCCAGTAAAATTTAATCTTCCTCAGAGAATCCCTCCAGTCCGAAGAGCGTCGGGGTCAGGCGTTGTCCTGATAAATAAAAATAATAAATTTATCAGGTCTGAAAATATTGCTGCTCAACCTCAAGAGACGAGAGGGGCCGAGAGGAGCAGCAGAGACCAGGAGAGACGAGGAGTCCAGGCAAAGAATAGATGAATGATATTTATACAAATTGTACAAACGGTAAAGAAAATATAATCCTTTTTATGTTTTGGCCACAGACAGTCATTATAATCATACAGATTTTGCCACGGTGGTGTTTTGAAGTGGTAAATTTTTGCGCGGTGGCAGCTGCATCTTGGTTGCTTGGCAACTATCATATCTGTCAAAAGTTAAACTTCGAGAGCGGCTGCGAAAGTTTCGTCTTCATTGGAAAGTGATTCTTACGATATGATATGATATGACAAAGAGGAAGTGAAAACGCCGACATTCATCAGAGACGGATCATCCAGATCCACTCCGGCTGATGGTGAGCTCTGCTCCGCAGCTGACGTGAGGGACAAACAGTAGGGGAGACTGAGGACAGCTGTAACACTGTCTCTTTGAGGGCCCATATCAAGCTGAAAATGTGTTATTGCTCTCAAATTTTGACACCAAGTGCTGTGACGGAGGCTTTAACAAGTAGCAATGTTTATAACTTTGTTTTGGTTTTTTTTTGCAAAACAAAATGGCATAAACAAAATAATAAAACAAAATAACAAGAATGAAGAAGACATGCAGAGCAGGGAGTGACAGAAAACCCACTGGGCTTATTTGGAGCCTCCATCTAAATAATGCCAAAATTTTACTAGATATGGAATTCTGGCCCTTCTTGTGTTAACATCAGTTTTTATTCATCTTCCCAGATCTAATAAACACAATAAACACAGAGCCTGCGGTTTTGACCCACAATGGCTGAAAGAATTCACCTGGCTCAGACACAAAAAGGAGGGAATGAGGAAGAACAGGAGGCTGAAATGTTCTTCCTCTGGCTGTGAACTGTGTTCATAAAAACTAACTTTAAGGCAACTGCCCTGTGATGGGGTCACATGTTGGTGATGTTTAAAGTCTTAGTTTGTGTTGTGAACAATTTTTCTTTTTTCCTTTAAGTTCACATTTTTGGTTCTTTCAGTGTAAATTAGTATGTTTCTACTTTTGTATATTTTATCTAAAGAACTACTAAAACACATTCAAATAAAATATACTAACTGAAAGGATGCATTTTGCCATCTTTTTAAGTTGTTATAAATGGATTAGCTGATAAGTACCTGAAACGGTGGTTAATTGGCATGAATCTAATATGTTATGAAACTGAAAAATCTAAACAATTTCAATACCGCCCTATTTGGAGCCAGGAAAAATCCCTGGGAGAGAGAGAGGGGATGACATGCAGCAAGGGGCCAAGGCCGGAATCAAACCCACGAGGACATAGCCTCTATGCATGGGGCGCCCACTCTACCAAATGGGTGCCCCTTGACCACCACATTCTAATCAAATCATTGATAATGAGTGAATGTTTCTGTCAAATTTGAAGAAATTCCCTCAAGGTATTGTTAAGATATAATGTAAAAAGAATGAGACAAAGTCAAGGCCACAGTGACCTTGACCTTTGACCACCAAATCTAATCACTTAATCGTTGAGTCCAAATAAACATTTTTGCCAAATCTGAAGAAATTCCCTCAAGGTTTTCTTGAGATATCGTGTTCATAAGAATGAGACGCGGGAAGTCACAGTGACATATTATAGTCACATATTATTATGCTTCTCATCTGCTCATTCTGTTACCATAGTTTATGTTTTTTTTATACTTAAGAATTAAGTGTTTTTTAATGGAGTGTTTCAGTTAAAATTTCATATGATTGTACATGTATAACCTGAGTGACAATAAATATCTCAATTCTTGAATCCACTCAAATATAATGAGCATATTAACACAGAAGTTGTCTATCCAAAAAAAGGACCTTTTCAGCAAGATGATGTTTTAATTCAACAAAAAATTAAATTAAAACTTAAGAATGATGATATAGAAGATCTGTAGTCCAAACACCCTATGACAAGCATGCATACATTCAATAAATAAATATGAATGGACAAGAGGGAGAGAGTGGACAACCATTCTTGTAAGTGACAACCATTTCATTTCACATTTGTTACTGGATATTCCTTTTTTAAAATCTTAACTCTGTTCTTAGAAATGAGGTCATATTTTTCACGGAATTGTCCATGTTTATTTTTAACATGCATGAAACAACGTATGAGTACACAGGGTAAAGTTTCTGAGATAAGAATCATCGTCAGCATTATACAGCACTTTTTTAAGATCGATGTTACAAAGTGCCTCAAGAGGGCAGCAAAAACAAAAACAGACAAGTTTTATAATCTTTACTTTTTTTTAAAGAAAATTGATAAATAAAAACAGTTTGACATATATAGACCAATACAGTGAAGATGTGCTTTTAGTGGTCCATCCTCACAACATCATCACGGTGGAAACACGTCAATAACAGCCGCATTGGTATAATCAATGAGACCAGTGTAATCATCTTTTCCTAAGTCCTTATGAATTCTCCTTTACATCTTTCCTTAACCTCATGATGTTTTCCACTGAGGTCAATGAAGAGTGGTTAAAAAGGGGATTACTCTGACTATTCCACCGCAGCCTTCTTGTTGTAATAGTATCTGAATCAAGCAACCACCATGTTTAAATTAGCCAAAAAATGTACATTTATAATGCACAAACAGCAGCAGCAAGCACTGCACAATGTAATATATAATGTAATATTCAATGTGTAGACATTTGGTTCAATGTGTAGACATTTGGTTTTTAATAAGTAAACAGCACAAATGTTCCTCTAGTATCTGGAGATGTCTCTCTGGTGTAAGTGATGCTGTGTGATGGACAGCTGACCTGCAGCCACCTTGATACCTTGTTATTGCCTCTCATCTGTCACAAGTTGAAAATTCTGAAACATCAGCTCAGTTCACTCCAGTAGGCTGCCATATAGATGTCAAACTTGTTTGTTTTTTAGTAATTTAAATAAGATACATTGCATATTTTTTCCACATTTTATTGTAAATGTCTTCTATTCTTGTTTATGTTTCTTGTTTTTTTGCAATACTTCTTTTTCCCTGCAATTTTTTTTCTCTCACCGTATTTACGTCACACACAAATACACCAAAGTCCATTCCTTGTAAAGGGATGGGGTTTCTCTCGGGTAACCTGACCCTAACTCTGACTTGGGCATGTGGTTTGGAGGTCTTCGGTCAGCACCCCTGACTATCAGGTGTCCTACACGGAGAGAAGAAGACCGGCGTGGTTGTAGTCTTTTTTTAGAAATATAAAAGTTAGAGAGGAAGTCCGAGGACCTTATATGACCGCTGAGTATCGTTTCCAGTCAGAAGTCAACACAATATTAGCTGTGTCCTCACGTTACTGTAGCCTATACACACACTTTAACAAACTGTATGTAAATATTATAGCTGAGTGAGGCTGCACTGACAGAGGCTCGGAGCACACTGACTTTACTGATGGCAATGGACTGAAAAACTCCCTCAACAGGACCAGCGATGGTCCAAATCCTCCCGTTAGTGAACGTTAAGCTGCTGCTGCTGAACTGATTTGTGTCGGTTCGTGTCTCTGAGTGAGACAGTGAGACTCAGTCTGCATGTGAGCAAATACGGACAGAGTGAGACACAACGATGCTCGGCTCTGTCCCTGTCTACAGCAGTTTACCGTCTCTGTCCTCCGCTCGAAGAGGAAATGCCTGGAAAGCTGCTTACCTCCCAGCACCGTCCCTCTTGCTGATCGGCTGATCCCAAGGACAGCGCGCGTTCAAGAATCTGCAGCTTTTGAGCGCGTCACCGTGACACAATACGTAGGCGCTACGTAGGCTCTACGTAGAGACTAAGCCATAGGCTTCGCAAGCGACCTCCGCCGCTGAGTGGAGTGGTGTGTGTCTGCTCAGGATTTGATTTTGACCTCATATCAGAGTGAGTTCAAAATCTCATGAAAGTGGACTTTGCATTCATTAGGGTGTTAATTACCAAAAAAGTATTATTTTCAAACAATGTAGGTCTTTTGTAAGTGCTTTTAGGGGGAATCATATTAGACACCTGAAAAATATCATACCATATGACATTATTTAATTCTCAAAATATTATTTCAGCCTATTGAAACTTTGTAAATTAATTATAGCAACATAATAAATAAGCATAATGCAAGGCAGTAATTATTATATTTAAATGTAAATAAGAATAATAAGAATAGCCTATGTGCTTTGGTTCTAGTACCAGTAACATGTTGTATATGTGTTGAAATAATAAATAAATCAATAATCAATAAATACTCAATAAATAACTACATAAAAGAAATTACAAACCAATTCAATCAGAATAATAAACAATAAAGCAATATGTGATACTGAAAAACAACAATTAAAAATATACAAAAAAAAGTAAAAATTCACTTTCTAACCAAAATGATAATGCACTGATTTTGAAATTCTGGGCCGATACTGATACCAAGGTTTAAAACACCAATTTGGCTGACAGCAGACACTGATTTTTTTATATTGTTGTTTATATTATTTATTTATTTATTATTTTTTATTCTTCTTTTGTGCCAGGGAAAACACAGCAATCTATGCTACAGCTTTTCCGGAGATGGGGGTCACACACACACACACATATATATATATATATATATATATATATATATATATATATATACATAAAGTTATTAAGCTTTACCACCATTGGATAAGCACAAATTCAGTGATACACATTTACAAAACAACATTTTAGAAAAGTTATTTTACATGAAAACATTTTAAAAAGAAAAAAAGCCTTTTTACTATGAATAATGATTAATCACAAATACTTCTATAATATCAATTCCCATTCTATTCCAGGGAAATTATTGTGTGAAAGTACGCAAAGAAGAAAAACAAAAAGCGTAGCGCTTGCACTGTGAGGGAAGTCAGCACTGTCAGCACAGTGTCCAAGGACAAGTTGAGGTGTATTATGCTCAGTTTCTTAAGGTTCTTATTTGGTTAGGCAAGGAGGCCTCGAGGTCAAAGGTCTAGGGATGGTTAGGCCTGGGAGCCAAGTATGCAGAATACTGGCACCAGGCTAAAAGTAACATGGAATGAGGCTCCTTTCATAAAAGGACATATTTGTGGGGTCTTGTGATTGATCACAGCTGGTGAGAAGTTGCTTTACTGACAAATGTATTGATGCCTGTACCTATATAAGAGACTTGCATGAGCTGTAAGATAGAGAGATTCGCATTGGTCCTGAATCCTCTCCCAGGCAGACCATGGTGCCTGGTGGATGCTGAACTTTGTTGTAATAAATTGATTATTATGCAACTAAGACAGTGTCAGCGGAGGTTTCTTCATCTTCCACACATCATTGCTACTTAAGAAACAACTACAAAGTGAACACAATAAAATGAGTAAGGGATTGTTGTATGAAGAAGGCCAGGAAACAAATAAATGATTGGAGTACAAAAGGTGGAGCAGATCAGAATATCTGCATTGAACCAAAGGGTTTTTGGTATTCATTGCCATGGTTGTGAATAACTCAGTTTACATACAGGAAAAATCAGAAAGAATAAAGATGGTGCTAGAGGTTGTGGACATTTCTGGAGAGGATATAGAGTAAACAATACACTGAGGGAGGCACCAGCTTAGACAAATGAATCTGGGTTTTAGAGCAGAGAATGATGAGAATGGGAGCACTTTGGGTGGACACTAGCAATTGTTTGCACTGTGAAACTGACAAAGTCCAGTAGGTGGCAGTAATGCAACACATATGGACATATGAACTACCCTAAAACTCCACAAAAAAATAAGTAGAAGTTTATTGCCCATAAAAGCTAATTCTCAAAAACAGACTAAAAAAAGAACACATCAAACTGGAACTAAAGGAAGTACTACAGCTGAACTCGGGACATGTGGACTGCAGGGCAATATTTGCATTTTTGGAAAGTCAGAACTTATCAGGAGGTTAGTGTGTAGTCATAAGGCTGCTCTGATCCACTCTCCATTTCAGAAGGTAATGAGCCTAAAAGCTGTTTGCCAATCGCCATTGAACAACAGAAGAAGAGGAGGAAGAAAAGGGCTCCTTCTTTTGGCTCCTGTCCTCTGTCCCTGTTATGGCTATTTGTGGTTGGTGTCAGTCCTTCAAACACTGCATACCTAGTTGACTGCCGTCTGTTTCAACTGTGATTGGATGTGTGTCAACATTATGCAACTTTAGTCCGACCATCAACCAAACACGTAATTATTTGTCAACCTGGAAAAGAGAGTCAACAAGCAACCAACAGCTGTATAATGTTGCTGTAATACCTTGTACCAGATGTGATGAGTAGGGTCACAACATCATCATTTTAATACGCATCTTGGTGAGCCCTGTTCTATCTTATGGATAATAAGACCGATATAATTTTCTTTGGGCTATGGAAAGAAAGTGTCAGCTCTCACCTTGAACCTCTCTCTCTTCTAGGAGTCAAGCAAGAAACCTTAGGGTTATCCTGGACTCAGATTTGAATTTCCACAGTAGCCTCAAATCAGTAACTGTCAAAGTAAGACCTTGAAAGGCTCACCCACGCCTGTATTTCCAGTAGATTAGATTTTTAAACAGACTGTTTGTGGGCCTTTTAAAACAAGCTGTTCTGCAACTTCAGAATATTCAGAATGCTGCTGCAAGGATCCTGTCGAAATCTGGGAAATATGACCACATTACTTCCATTCTGAAATCCTTACACTGGCTACCTGTCACTCAAAGAATTAATTTCAAAGTCTTGCTGCTTTTGTATCAATCACTATGTGGCTTAAATATAATTATATCTCTGACATGCTTGTGACATATGAACCCATTGACTGCCCCAAGAGTCTGAACTAACCATGGTGAAGGAGCGTTTTATTTTCATGCAGCACAGACCTGGAATAACCTCCCAGATAATGTCAGCCACTATTCAAGTCAAAGCTAAAAATGTTCCTTTTTTACACTGTCTACTCCATCTGCTAATGACTGCAAACATATTTTTAAACTTGATTTTAAATCATTTAAAATAATCTTTTCATCTCTTCTTCTAATCATTGAAACTCTGGTCAGCACTTTTACTATTTAAAGAATTGTTTTTTGTTTTTTTTGTAAGTCATTCTTTATTCTTTTATTGTAAATCTATGTCCTTTATAATGTGTTGTATTTTATTGCTCTGTGTGGCAGGGGCTCAATTTCCCTAGTTTTGCTTAGTTTAGCTTTTGTTGCCATGACATTTTACTCAGTTTGTGGTATTATATTTTTTTTATCAAGGCATTTTTTATAGCTAATTGTTATAAAATGCTATTCTATTCCCTTTTTTGTATCAGTATTCATTTGGCTGTTTTCTTTTCTACCCAGCAGTTCCAGGCCCTGCCTATTTGCTTTGGCTTTTTTTCTAAATCCAATGAAACATTTTGTTTATTTTTAAACATATCTATTGTGTCAGTAATTCTTCACACAATATAAAGTGCATGTGCACTTCGTAGAGCCCAAACTCTCCATTAACAGCAGAACATTCTGGCCCATCATAGACCCAGTCGACACGGACCACATCTACAATGCTGTCTCCAGAGGTGTTCCCCTGGGTCAGCACAACCAAACTCACCATGACACCAAGGATATCTTAAAGATCCTCTCTGCCAGCGTATTTTCAAAATGGTGACCCATACCCCTTTCCCACCAAGATCAGTATGTGCACTTGGGTTTCTTTCAAACTTATTCAGTCTCTCTTTCAAACTTGGTGTAGCTCAGCTTAGGAGGAGATGGACAGTAATTAGTGATGGTGCATCATTGAGTCTCACTGGTTAAAGAGCTGAAACTAGCGCATTCACCTGTGTTTTGTGTTCCCATCAATGCCAATCGGAGCCGGAGGTGATAAAAACCTGTGTCTGCTGCAGTGTCATTTTACCCAGGTGTGAATGCTGATTGTACACATTTCCATTGCATTAAAAAGCCAGATGTTAGCAGTTGTTAGCAGGTTTTTATGTGTAGGTTTTTTTTCTCAATTAGTGTTTCCTAATTTTTGAGCAGCAGCCATTAACTTTTGCTACAGATTAGTTTAATATTTATGACCCATATTATGGATCTTGGGCAGCACGGTGGCGTCGTGGTTAGCACTGTTGCCTCACAGCAAGAAACCCGGTTGGAACGGGGTTCGGTCCATGGGCAGGCTTCCTCCCACAGTCCAAAGACATGCAGGTCAGGTTTATTGGTGACTCTAAATTGCCCTTAGGTGTGTCTGTGAGCATGTATGGTTGTTTGTCTATGTGTGTCGGCCCTGCGATAGTCTGGCGACCTGTCCAGGATGTACCCCGCCTTCCGCCCGATGACAGCTGGGATTGGCTCCAGCCCCCCCACGACCCTTACGAGGACAAGCGGTTACAGAAAATGACTGACTGACTGATTATGGATCTTCTTAGCAGGATTGCATCAATGTGGACATGAGCTATTTGGGATGATAAGTCTACTGCTCTTCCCACTTTTTAAAGTTGTTTGTGAGATGAGAAAGATACCTCCCAGTCAGTGGCAGAGAAGCTAATAAACAACTGTGCTTGATCTATCAGGCTCATGTAAAGTAATAAAATAGCTGATGGAGGTAAGGACTGTAGCAGCAGAATAGGGGTGGAATAATGAGTCTCACCTGGGGGCATCTCTTAATGGGTTGCATGACTCTATTAAGGATGAGTTAGCGTTGATGCTCCATGGTCACTGCAGAGACAAAACTCCACTCCACCACTCCTCTGTGAAGCAAATCCTGTACTAAATTCATCATACTCGTCCAGATTCTCCTTCTGCGTCCTTCAGGGAAGAACCGATGCAGCTGGGTTGAACCCACCTTTCACCAATTGAATTCTTCTGCAGAGTCCGGATGGATCTGTGTAGTTGCACCTCCTGTCCTCTTTAACCAAACGAGGGCCTTGCCATCACATGCTTGAGTAGACTTTTGGAAGGATGATAACTTCCTGGATGCTGACGTTACCTCCCAGACTGGCTAAACCCTCCAAAGTCTTGCTTCCCCTCCAATGCCAACACCCGCAATAGTAAAGTTCTTGTTTGCACCACTAACTGCAGTGAGGCCCTACGTCTTATCATCTCTGACAATCACTTTGAGCAAATTTCAGTTCTATATAAACTCATTCCTTTATCAGCACAATCCCCACCATGACTGGTCTGTTCACAAGGTGGTGAGTTGGAGCTCTGTCTGTCATCCACCTGCCTGCAGTCTGCCCAATGTCCAGTAGAGGTCACTGCATCCTCAGAAATTCTCCAGTCATCCAAAATACCCCTCCCTCTGTTTACCATGATCTGCATGAGGCATTGAGAAAGCAACAAGCCCTTTCTCAGCCCCCACGCTGTCCCTATGATTGTGCTATTGACCCTCTACCTGGAGCTCCCCTACCTCCCAGCTGTCTGTTTGATATGTCCTGCCTTAAGAAACAGTATGGAGAAATAAATTCATGATCCCTTGACTGCTTGACCACCCACACTCCAAAGGTATATCCTCCAGCCCTGACTATATTCTCCCTGTCTCCTGTACGGTTGCCACGGCCAGACTACATCCCTCATTATAGGACCTCAATTGACGCAGCCAAACCCAGATAATGTACCTCCTAACTCTCTTTTTTGCCTGACTGTCCGATCTCAGGTTCTCTGGTGGGCCCATACCTTCCATTTTACCTGCCATCCTGGAATCAACCGCACTTCGATCTCCTTCAACAACACTTCTGGTAGCCTTACATAAGTGCAGACACATGGGCCTTCTTGTCTGCTTGCACATTGTGTGCTCAAGCCACATCTTCTCATCAGCCACTTGCTGGCCTGCTCCATCATGTGCCCATCCCTGGTCACCCTTCGTCAATCACTGCACTTAAGTTTGCTTCTGGATTTACCATAAGACTCTCTCTTCGGACAGAGATTTGGCTCTCTTTAGATGCTGTGAAAACTCTTTCATGCTCCTTTTGTGCATTCAAACAACCCTGAAGATGGGCATGGTAATAGCAAAAAAAAACTCATCCTCAAATACTGGAAGACACCAATCCTACCATGCTTTAGAAAATGGCTGCACTTATTTCAGTTATGCACATGGAGAAGCTGTGATTCAGTAATTTAAAATGTCAAGATAAACAGGAAAAATCCTGGGATCCCTTCTTGCAGCACTGTGACTCTATCTGACTCTTTGTGTACATATGGATCAAGACTTTTCTTTCTGTATTTCAGACCCATATTTCTTTATTTATTTTGTTGACACCAACCCTGGCTACAGTGGATGATATGTACTGTTATGAGCTTGTGTCCTTTAGACGCATGGGGATCTATTTTACGCAAGCATCATTGCTCGTGTCACACCGGCGCAGTTGTCATTTTCACGCCTGGCGCCCACATCCTTTAAGTAACAAATGGACTTGTGCCCATCTGTGCTCCCCTGGACGTGTCGGTCTTCAAGTAAGGTGTGGTCAGGCGCACTGTTGGTGGATTGCTATTTTAAGGCGACAGAAAGCGAATGTGCCATTGACAAAATAAAAGCTGGTTTGCAGTCAAAGGCGCAGTCTTGTTTCCTGCTATATAAAGGGCGGTTATTCAGATAGCAAAATGTGCCTGTGTAGCGGTCCTTGTACTCCTCTTGCATTGTGTATTTAGTGACAAGGCAGACTTTTTCACCGTTGGCACGCTCGCCGTTTATTTCTCATCTGGACTGACCTGGCATGGAGATTTAACACACAGTCAGTCCAGTTCGCCGTTTATACACACACATACACGGCCCGGAGGCAGCGAGGTCCGACTGTTGCTACCCCCCGGGGTGCACGACCCTAAACCACAGGGGTGCTGCCTTTACTTACAATAGGAGACCCCAGTTCCCGTGTTTTGTAGTGTGTTTTATATGGCAAGTGGGATCACATTATCTCTTAACTCCGTTACACCTGCATGCGGTTCAGATGTTTGGATAAGTCAGGTGGAACATCACAACACACACAACATTGCACAACAGTGATATGCATTATGGAAGTCTCTTTGACATAAATGGGGGCACATTACAGGATGCAGGAAGACCTGAGGCTGAACTGTGTGCCGATTCCAGTTAACCCAAATATGCCAGCTCTTCCTGTTTCTGCTTGATTTTAACACTGATCGCTGAGCTTTGTTTACCCCTCCTCCTCACATCACTGTACACTTTTCTGCATTGTAAGGCTGTTCTGGAGGTTCCAAAAAATGATGGAACCTGCTTCGCTAGGTCCTCTCATGCCTGCTTTACCTCTGCCGCTTTTGTGGATATCTGCTGCTTCCGCTAATTATCCTGCGCCTTTACCTCGCGCACAAGCGGATCTGTTTCTTCAGCAGAACACCTCTCACATCTGCAATTCGCCAAATCTGGCCCTCTGGCCCAGCTGACTGAAACCAATACATTGCTTACCGCCACCAGCTCCCGCCTACCAACCAGTTCAGCGTGTTTGGCTTTCCTCTAAAGACCTACCTTTGACAGCTACCTCCAAAACACTCATACCCCATCATGTGGGTCCCTGTGTCATGGACCTCATCATTAATCTCACCTCTGTCAAGTTCCCACCCCACATCCTACTTTGCGCACCAGCCAGTTAAAACAGTTTCTACCTAACCACTGTCCCCCCTGCATCATTGATGACCAGTCTCCAACTAGTATTTAGGGTACTGGGAGGATTTCAGAGGTGCACATATGGACTATTGCACTTTTGACCACATCAGGAGTATGCCATAGCTAAGCTATGTATACTACATATATATGTATAACGACCATCAATGTTAACATATGTTAATACATAACCTGTTGTTCTTTTCTTTTTTTGTAAATCAAGTTAATCGCCGCCAACATTCTTTTCTGTAGAAGGCTGCACCAGGCTGAGTTTTAAAGCTATAGTGATTGTGTCATGAAATTGTAAGACCGGAGGAATCTAGTGATACCAACCATGCCATGCCAGCTTCTCAGTAAAGGAGCGGAATAACAATCCAAGGTTAGGCAGAATTTTGGTGATGAAAAAATGGCATAGTCATTTCACAGGGGTCCTTGACCTCTGAGCGTAAGATATCTCAATTAAAATAGGTTCTGTGGGTACCAGTGAGTCTCCCTTTGCAGACATTCCTACTTTGTGCTAGTCTCATGCAGTTCCTTTGATTTTAAAAATTAATTATTTGTCAGCCCAGATGTGTCACCAAATAACTACAGTTCAATACAATATATATGGGACAGTTGGGACAATTGAAATGATTGAAATTATTATTGCCCATTGAGCCATGCTTTGTGATTGGGTTATAAGGGGCTGTACACATGCTGTATCGTTTGTGTGTTATAGTCTGTGAAAAAATATTATATGAAGCAGAATTTGAGTCCTAGACAGGAACACACACACACACAGACACACACTGAGCTAATTATATTCCCTGGTTTTGTGAGTCGTGAAGAAACTGTTTTTGTTATGTTCAAGTTAATTCAATTAATATACATTGCAATGTAGAAAGTAAGGCTGCCACTTGAAAGTCAGAGCCTCGAATCATCAGTTAGAGACCATCAGTTGACTGAGACTGCTTCAAGTCAAGCAGGTGTTGATTCAACTGACATAATTCTGAGTTGGGTACAGCTCAACTAGAGGTTTCTGATGACAAATGTTTGAATATATTTTTGCACCTTGTTTATGTTAATTGTAGATATCTTAATTTCTGAAATGAGTTCAATTCAATTTACTGTCATAAGAGAACAGAAACAAGTAGAAACAAAAAAGCACAAATTATGTCAGAAGCTTCATTTCACAGATGTTAATTTCAGTAAACTCTTTTAGAGGACCTTTTTTTTTAAAAAAAAAAAAAAAAAGAATTTTGGAAAAAAAATTGCTCTAATGTTTTTATATTTTGAACATATGCAGAAGTAAAGTCTATTTGTTCTGATATCTAGGTGGCAGTTGTTACTGAAATGCTCTACCTGTGATTTCCTCTCTCAGCTCATTGTTGCCTCTGTGATATTTTATACTTTTTTTACTTTTTACTTTTTTTATTTTTTTTAAAAAATGTTTTGGGTTTATATTTACATGTTCTGTCAGTTTCCCACAGTTTTTTCTAATGACAAATTAGCTATTATTATACCTGTTCTACTGATATCATATATTAAACATTTTGTTGTGGCTTTAGAGAGCCTAGTAATCAGATATACTCAAGTATCTGCAATATCATATTTGTACTATTGATTACAAGAAACATAGTTTCTTCAAATAAATATGTTTCACAATAAGTGGTGTTTCTACAAGTGTAATAAACCCAATACATTATACAAATAAGACAAGTTTGGACTTGTTTGACAAAACTCAACAGCTTTATACTGAAGAAACACAAAGTCCACCTATGTCCATATAGACATACTGAATATACATGGCTCTGAAACAGCCTTACTCAAAATTTACACCAGAAGCAGCAAATCAAAGTATAGCCAATTTATTTGTATAGTCCAATATCATGACAGCTGTTTAATTTTTTAATCCAACATTGGCAGTTTTTCCTGACCCAGCCCAAACTCTCTAAGAGGACGAGAAAAAACTCAACGCTGTTGACCGCAGCAGTAATTTCTTTATGTATTGCATTTTTTCAATTTCCCTTGATGATACTGTTCATTCTGTAAAACAGAACCTATTGGTCAAATTAGACCCGGGATGTGTTTTCATCCCCAGCTCAGAGAAGTTTTCTCGTCTTGACCATGTTTTTCCCTTCCATGTTGTAAACTCTCGGGGCAAGGCCTCTTATTCCAAAATATAATGGGTATGGGTATAAGAAAATAGCAATGGCTTTCAGGGGCTGCATTTATCGACAGCCTGTCATTTGTACTTTCTGATTGGCGAGATAAGAACATTTCATGAATCACATGTGAACCCTGTCATAGGATGATTTCCGTGATCAGATCTGCGCAGGTTTTCATGTTAGATTGATAAATGAGGACCAATGTGCCTGTCTCAATGTGTCAGCCCTGTAATAGTCTGGGACCTTTCAAGGATGTACTCCATTTCACACAGTGTCAGCTGGGATTGGCTCCAGCACCCCTGTGACCCTGAACAGAAAAGCAAGGACAGAAAATGGATGGATGGATGGATTGACTGATGCAGGGTGGGTTATTTCACTTCATTACATCTTGGCTGAGGTGTGTTGTCTTACTTAAAGGAACAGTGTGTAAGATTAAGGAGGATTTACTGGCATCTAGTGGTAAGAACTGCAGATGGAAACCAGCTGAAACTTCTATTCCTCCCTATCTGGAGCCAGCCCATTCTCATTCCAAAGTCATCAAATACCACCGTTTTGACAGTGCTTTTGTTGTATGGTCCCAATGCTTAAAGCCATCTTTCGCGTGTGCATGATACACTCCTGGGCGGTATCAGCTGAAACAGAACCAATCGTGGTGGTATTATACACTGGTGAATGGCCGGACTGCACCTGCCACATCTGACCGATATGTGCATGCGTGGCACTTGAGAAAGCAGCCGCTTGGAACCTTTTGTGTCCCCATGAGACGTACAGAATGGCATCAAATTGAAACGCTGCCAGTAACAACATAAAATCTGGTGGGTGGGATGGTGGATGGGTACTGGACTTTCATGCAAGAGTCCAGTATTTGCTTCCCATCTGAATGTGATGTTTTTTTCCTACGCAGTTCCGTATACCCTTGTTGCCTTATCCTAACCATCCGTGGCAGCACGGCATTTGTTGATGTCCCGGCGTTGGTTGACGTGTTGTTGTTGTTGCCTAAACATAACCACATATAGAATCATCTCACTATTTGTTTGTGTTGACATTACAGTAGAAACAGAATAAAATAAAGTACAGAAAAAAATAAAGAGCAGCTGCAGAAGAATGCCTAGTGTGCAACATGATGACACAGAAGTCCACTGACAAAGTGGCACCTGTGACAACTTGGGATGAGAAAGTGTTGCTCAAGTCAAAGTTCGGTTTGTCTGTTCCGGGCTACTGTAGAAACATGGTGGTGTAACATGGTGACCTCTTTGGACCAGGATCTGCTCCCTACGTAGATTTTAGCGGCTTATTCTAAGGCAGGGGTTCTCAAACTTAATATTCAAACATCCAAATCTGTTTTCTAGTCAAGGCCAGAGGTCCGGAATGATTGGTGATAAGTTGATAAGTTTTTCCTTGGCACTCAGAAAGAGGCATCAGTCGCTCTCTCTTGTTGTGTCATAGATCTCTCAAACAACTTGTTTGTTGATTCATAGGAAGATTTTAACTGTTGAAGTTTTGTTGTCCTCACCCCTGTATTCTGAGGGTATTGCTGTTGGAAATGTCTGTGCTTTGTGTCACGGTGGCGTTCAACATTTGCACTCTTCTTTTCTGCCTTTGGTGCAATTTCACAACAGCAGGGAGAATTGATTTGCTACAATCAAACATGCTAGCTCTATTATTACATGTGTATAATGTTTCTGAAATGTAGTGGAGCAGTTAAATTAAATGAAATTGCATTAAATTTAAAGTAGCAGAAAATACTAATACTCAGGTAAAGTGCCAGTACCTCAAAACTGTACTGAAGTACTGTCCTTGAATAAATGTACTTTGTTACACTTCATTACTGGATGTTGCTTATTCAGAAGTCGAAGCCTGCATGTCCCAGTGTTGTGACTACTCAGAAGATTTATGTTTTGTAATAGAGCTGATTAGATTTCCTCCAGTAACTGAATTAATTAATTTAGAACCAAACAAATTAATAATAACTGATTTTCATGAAATTTGTTTTGTCGATTTTGTAGAGAAATCTGCATCTCTCAATACACATGTATTTTTTGACTTCTGCAAATATGGCACAGACACACGTCAAACGGGAAATGCGGTATCTACGTTTCTATATCTATGACATGAACACCCACTAGCGTTAACTAACTTGCTAATTCTAAATGGACCATAGACTTGCTGACTTGCTGTCTAGATTGACTTGTGTTTTTGATACCTGTTCTAAGGTATCAAAAACACAGAGATTCTTATTATCAGATGATTACAGGCCTACACTGAAGAAAACATACTTATTTTATTGAATTCCATTTCTGCCAATATATTTCTACAGACTGGACCCATAAAACATTATTTTCTTGCCATTAATAAATATAGTACATTATATCACAACTTTACAATCATTACAGGAAGGCACTTATTTAATATAGTTTTATAATTACAGAGGTGTCACATGATGCATAGCCAAAATTTTTTTTGGCAATGGTCAAGCTCAAGTTCGGTCAATTACCCTTGTCATGAAGCATTTATTCTAAATGTCACACCTTTTAAAAGGAGAAAAAGTGCCACTTAAAGGTTTCTCAGAGGTGATCTTACACAGTCAAACAATGTAATTGTGTTCCACATTTTGAAGGAGGTTTTGTGCTCAGTTCTGTCTCTTTCCACCACCTCTTTGTGTTTTAAAAACCACAGTATGCTGCTGATAAAATTATGTTGCCTCCCCATTAAATTTCCTTCTCACCCTTTGGTGCTTGTGCAGGCTTTCCTCTCCATTACATGCCAATAGCTGCTTGTTTCAAGGAGGAGGATGGGGGTTGGTCCTGTCCTCAAAGCAGAGTCTCCCTCAATTCCACATAAATTAAATACACTTATAGTTGTCTTGAGTCAAGCTGTGTCTGCCTCTCTCTCTCTCTCTCTCTCTCTCTCTCTCTCTCTCTCTCTCTTTCTCTCCTGTCTGCAGCAATCAATCACAAGCATTAAAACTAACAGGAGGAAAGAGGATACCCAGGGTATTCATTTGGTGCGAAGGGAAAGGACGGGAGCTAAACAGCAGCAGCAAAAAGGTAAACTGAAATAAGACACAGAAAGAGTGATAGAAAAAGGGACCGTGATGGGAGGAGAGTAGAACAGAGAGAGGGAGGGTTTAGTACCAAATAAGCTGCTCTCTCCTCTCCCACATCAGTCTGTGAGCAATGGAGCACAGCGTGAGCTCTGGAGCACATTCCCAGCATGTACACCTTAAAGCCCTCCTCATTCATTCAGGGCTGCAGCATCACTGTATGAAGAGCAGCGACACTGTGCAGACGTAGCAGCAATGAGTGTTTGAAGTGTGTCTGCATGAAATCATTTGAGCACAGAGGCAGAGACAGCAGAGGAGAGGGCGACATTCAGAGAAGTGGATGCTGAGATGCTCTGCTCTACTATTAAGGTCTGGACCTTTTCTCTTGTTTGATCTGTCAGCCTTTTGAATATGCAGCAGGGAAAGGATATGCTTTCTCACTGTTTTCTGGGTCTACTATCATAGTGTATGTTGAGTAAGATAAGCTATAACAGAGAGGAGTATGTCAAAACCTCTGCTGGCTAAATCACAGAGAACTTTTATTTTGATAAGTTATTTAGGTGTGTTGAGAATCTTGAGATTAGAATGCAGATTTGTTAACCATCTGTGCTTATTCCTTTGTCCCTTTGTTGTTATTCAACAGCATTAAATCTTTTCTAACTGGAGAAATCCCGTCACTACAGTAACACTAAATATCTGGTTGAAAAGACTGATACCTTAATATGACGTGTGTATTGTTACCATAAAACTTTAGTTTTCTGAGATGTCATCCTTTGCTCTGTACAACTTAGACTTTGAATAATCTTCAGAGGTCTTGTATTGAACTATTTATGTATTATTTTCACTTTGTATCATCCCTACCAGCCTTAATCATTCTCCCAAACCTGTTTATTTCTGTATTGTTGTCTTTATACATTACTTTATTCATTTCTTTTTTTATTTCTTCATGCATTCCTTCTTCACTATGCTAGTAAGGGAGGGGCCAAGTCCTGCCCTCCTGTGCTGTGATTTGCTAGAACACAGAATGTGATCATAATGTGATCACATTCTGTAAGTGAATATACAGTGCAGCTGGAGATCATTAACAGCAATCCTTTCAAACATGTTTTTTTCGCCAAAGGCCCAAGGATAGGGAATGATAAAAAGTGAGAGATTTAAAAGAGGTTACTAAGTTTGTCTGCCTGAGATCCTCAGGCAAGGAGGTGACAAGATGAATTTAGGCAACATGAGCAGAGCCTTGTAGGAGGATCTCAGGCCGCAATCAATCTCATAGGGAATTAGCATATCACAGATATAGCAGCCCGTTGTCATTCCCAACTCTGAAAATAGCGCAGCTTTGTCACTGTTTTTGGTGTAAGAGTACAACCCGACGTGCACGGGCGGCATCACTTGAGAACGCGGCCAGATGGGACTTGTCAAGTTCGCTTGAAACCTAGCAGGACAACGTCAAGTAGAAACTCTGCCGGTAACGAAGTACAATAAGGAGCACATGGGAACATGTAGGATGGGCAGGAAGGGAGGAGAGGTGGATGGATCAAACAAACCCAAATTTTGATGCAGGAGTCCTGTGTTCGCTTTCTGTTTGAAAGTGATGTTTTTTCTATACCTTACCATGTGCCTCCTTCCCATAATCTGAGCTATCCCTGCAAGCTTGTTGCCACCTGACGTTGGTTGCCATATGCTGTTGTTGCCTAAACATACTGTAAGTGTCATCCCACCATGTGCATTTATTGAAATCATGGTAGTAGCATCCCAGAACATAAAGAACAGACACAGATGGATACCTAAAATGTCATGCAGTTCCAGAAGTCCACTGACAAAGCTGCAATATGTGATGACTTGGGATGAGAACATGGTAGATACAAGCAGGAGCCTTACCACTGAAGGCCTTAAAAACAAGCAGTAAAATCAATTCTAAAATTCAAAGGCAACCAGTGAAGGGCAGCAAGGATTGCTATTATGTGGTTGCTTCTCTTAGTTTGAGTTAAAAGCCTGGCAGCAGCGTTTTGTACAAGTTGCAGTCTTTGGATCTTTTACCTGCTGATGCCAGAATGATGTGCATTGTAGTAATCAATTTTAGAAGGAAAAAAAGCATTGATCATCTTTTCTAAATCAGCAAAGGAAAGAAATGATAAACATCTCAAATGGGCAAGCAGGACATCACCCCTTTAGTAAGCTGGGCATCAAAGGACAGCTTTAAGTCAAAAATGACTGCCAGGTTACAGGCCTCTTTTTTGACGTTATTTGACAGGGTGTCCAGTCTACAAGAGATATTGTTTATGGTAGTAGTGCTTTAACCAAAGGGGGCTGTTATAATGATTTCTTATTTTGAGTCATTTAGCTGTAAAAATGGAGAACGTCAGTGGCATTGAAGAGGCGTTACATTCAGTGATGGGTGACGTGTCCTAGTATGCTGCAAGAATGATGTGCCATGTGCATCTCGCAGTGGAGATAGCATGAAGGATGTTTGCAGCTAGGGCACAGGTGCTTTGTGGACCGGGATGAATGCCTCCTCTGTTAAAAAAAAAAAAATGCTTCCAGAAAAGGTAAAATGTATCAATTACAACATTGAGTTGTGTGTGGAGCATTCTGATTTTAGCCATGTATGGAGTCTGAGCAGCCTGCTTAAACGCCTCTCAGCTTGATGGAAATGGGATCCACTCAGAAATAAAAATGGATTTTTTTTGCAGTCCTTGTTTAATTAAAAAAGACTTTAAAAATATGCTTCAGGACTTCAGACTGCTGATGGGTAGTATCATTAGTGCCAATATCTACAATTCTGGCATGAGAATATTGACTTAGAGGAGACCTGATTTGTTGAAACTTGTCTGAAACATTAGCTCCAAGGAAGCAACATTTTGTGGCCATTTTTTATATAATGTTTCTATATAATCACCAAAAACCATTGAAGCAAGAGGTGGTGGCTTGGAGGTCTGAACCAGCAATGGAATTATAGGATGCTGGGGATGAGTTTGCTCTTGAGAAAGAGCTAGTCCAGGCGGTGATCAACATGCAGCCAGATTATGAAGAGGGGATGTGTCTTCAATTCAATTGCTGTTAGCATTAAGGTTAAAGCACCAGAAGAGTTGCTAGTATGGTTATAATACATTGACATTTACATTTCAATAACACTGTGGTTAACATGTGGTTAGCTTTAGACACCAAAAAACCCTTGGTTGAAAAACACAGTGATGACTTGCTAAATCACAACCGGTTTTGTTGTTTGTTGGTCTGCAACAGTGATCTGCATTGATCTCTGGCTTGGCAGGTATCTCACCTAAGTGACACGCCATCCACCTCAATCTGATGTCAAAGTCAATCCATACACTACGTCACTTTAGAAACATTTACGATGCATATGAAAAGTGCTAATGTAATGTATTTGTAGTTTGTGATAGCATACAATGCCAACATTTGTTTCTGGTGACTAGGCTGCCCATCCCAGCTCCTGAACAACATTGAGGCCAGCCTCTAAAAAGCAGCACTTGCTCCACCATGTTGAGAGATATTCTGTGTAAACCAGGATGTAAGAAATAACACTTACAAAGAAAGAGCTTCTATGCTTCACAGTATTTTCATCACAAGCTATTAATTGAATGTGAATGTTGATGATTTGCACTTTAATAGCACACCTCCACTTCTTTCTGTATGTGACACCTCTGAAACTGCATCACTGTGTCATACATCATCCATCTCTCAAACACTGAATGGAATTTCTCTCAGCCTCAGCACTCAAAGCAGCTATCTGTAATTTCAGGCCCCCTGTCCAACTGAGGAGGCAGTTATTTCACCCATTCTCAGTGTTACGACTGAGATTCCTATGGAATTCCAGTAGGTTTAAAAGGTTTCATCTTAGTTATTGTCTATGAGGTGCTGATTGTCAAGTTGTGCACTCTGAAAGAACAGCAACATTTCTCCACATTTAGCTCTAAAACATAATTTAAAAGGTGTGACATTTTCAAAGTCACTTTCTAATCACAATTAGAGCAATATTTGCGATCTTTGTCAGATTTATTCTGTTGTGAAAAAATATATTAAAGTTAATGTCAATGTAAAAAAAAGTTTATTACATCAAAATGTTAAATATTAAGTCAAAATGTTATATGTTAGATCTAAATGTTAAATGATATATCTAAATGTTAAATGATATATCTAAATGTTAAATGTCGAATCTAAATGTTAAAAGTTAAATCTCTGTGTCACTATTCTAAATGTTAAGCTAATATGCAAATTCACACTGCCACTTAGCGGAAGTGCCAAAATAAGACCTTAATGTATTGATGGTCTGTGTACTTGTGGGCCAAGGGATTTTTGCTTTGAAATGAGAAAATCAAAATCACAAAACAAGCTGATACCCTGCGGTTCCTCTCTGCTCAGTCCTGTAGGAGGACTGAGGGATATAAAAACAATCCCAGGTTTCTTTTCAGCACTGTAGCCAGGCTGATTCAGAATTACAGCTCCATAGAGCCTTGTATTCCTTTGGCCCAAAGCAGTGATGACTTTATGAGTTTCTTTAATGATAAAATTATAACTATTCAAGATAAAATCCATCCCCTCTTGCCCTTAACTGACCTGACCCCGGACACAGGCAGCTTGGATATGGCAGCAAGGCCTGGAATTTATTTGGACCATTTTTCTCCCCATTGACCGTCACTGACTCTCTACTTTGATTTCTGCATCTAAGCCATCAACATGCCTGCTAGACCCCATCCCAACTAGGCTACTTAAGGAAGCTTTACCCTTATTAGACATTTTTTTATTTGATATAATCAATGTGTCTGTATTAACAGGCTATGTACCACAGTCCTTTAAAGTAGCTGTCATTAAGAAGCCCACTCTCAATCCTGAGATTTTAGCTATAGACCAATATCTAATTTACCCTTTATTTCTAAAATCCTTGAGAAAGTGGTTGCTCATCATCTCTGTGACTTTCTTCAAGATAATAGTTTATTCGAGGACTTTCAGTCAGGCTTTAGACTTCATCATAGTACAGAGACGGCACAAGTAAAAATTAATAACGACTTATTGATGTAACGGGTGTAGTGAGGACCCAGATGCAGTACAACCGTAACAACTTTTATTCAGACCAACACAATTCAGACACGAAGCGAGATGCAGCTGGAGGTGAGTAGAGCAGGCAGAGTGGGTGTGGCCAGCAGGTAGAGTGAGCAGAGGAAGAGTGAATGGAAAAGTACTGAGGAGGGGGAGAGGAGCAGGAATCGTGACAGAACCCCCCCCCCCCCCCCCCCCAAGGGACGGCCCACGACGTCCCACCACGAACCACCGAAGCAGGGCGGGCGGCGGGGGACCGGAGGAGGGGTCCTCCGAGACCCCAGACACACTCCCCCCGTCGACATCACCGGAGTCCGAGGCAGAACCCACGTCGTCATCCCCGGGCGGTGCGGACACAGGAGCAGGACGGGAAGCAGAACCGGGACCCCCACGTGCCGAGGCGGATCCGGAGGGCTGGTCGGGATGTTGCCGATGGAACTCCTCCACCAGGTTGTCATCCAGGATCTGGCGTGCCGGAACCCACGATCGCTCCTCCGGACCGTACCCCTCCCAATCGACGAGGTACTGAAGGCCCCTACCACGACGGCGAGAGCGCAGCAGGCGGCGTACCGTATAGGCAGGGGTCCCATCTATGATGCGGGGAGGAGGAGGAGGTCGGGACGGAGGTTGCAGAGGGCTCTCCCGGAACGGCTTGATTCGGGAGACATGAAAGGTGGCATGGACCCTCATGGACCGGGGTAATCTCAATCGGACCGCCACTGGGTTGATCACCTTGTCGATGGGGAACGGACCGATGAACTTGGGAGCCAACTTCTTGGAATCCTCCTTCAAGGGGAGATCCGTGTCGACAGCCAGACCTTCTGCCCCACTTGGTAGGCTGGAGCCCGGGAACGGCGCCGATTAGCGGCCGTGGCGTAACGTTCTGCGGACCCCAGTAGAGCAGATCGGGCCCGGGTCCAACCCTGGCGGCAGCGACGGATGAAGGCCTCCACAGAAGGGAAGGCGGTCTCCCTCTCTTGGTCGGGAAACAAGGGAGGTTGGAACCCATACGCACATTGGAATGGGGACATGCCGGTTGCAGAGCTGGTGAGGGTGTTATGAGCGTATTCTACCCACATCAGATGCGAAGACCAGGAAGCGGGATGTCTGGATGCCATACAGCGGAGTGCTGTTTCCATCTGCTGAATCTTACGTTCAGTCTGGCCATTAGACTGAGGGTGGTAACCGGAGGACAGGCTGACCGAGGCACCCAGGAGGCGGCAGAATTCTCTCCAGAATGAGGAGGTGAACTGGGGACCCCGGTCCGAAACCACATCAGTAGGGAGACCATGGAGACGAAACACGTGTTCCAGGAACAACTCAGCAGTCTCTTTAGCAGATGGAAGTTTAGGCAGAGGCACGAAGTGCCATCTTACTAAACCGGTCTACCACTGTCAGGATAGTGTGTTGTTGCCTCCCGACAGTGGCAGACCGGTTACAAAGTCCACGGAGATGTGGGACCAGGGACGATGAGGCACAGGCAGGGGCTGAAGGTGACCAGCAGGAGCCCTCCGGGGAGCCTTATTCTGGCTGCAGACTGGGCAGGCGTTGACGAAGCCCGAGATGTCCTCGTCCATGGTGGCCCACCAGAACCGTCGTTGCACCACCTCCTTGGTACGGGCAATGCCTGGGTGACAGGTGAGCCGGGAACTGTGTGCCCACTGCAGAACCTCGGACCTCAGGTCTTGTGGAACGAAGAGCCGACCTGGCGGACAGGAACTGGGCCCCGGCTGGTCCTCCACTGCCGCTTTGACCCGCTCCTCGATGGCCCAGGTGAGGGCGGCCCAGGAGACAGGAAGCAGGAATAATACTGTCCGAGTTGGAGGAGTCCCCCTCTCCAACCAGAAACTGACGGGACAGGGCGTCAGGCTTGATGTTTCGGGAACCAGGTCGGTATGACAGGGTGAAGGTGAATCTGGCAAAAAACAGAGCCCACGGGCTTGACGGGAGTTCAGTCTTTTTGCAGAGCGGATGTACTCGAGGTTCTTGTGATCAGTCCAGACGAGGAAGGGGACCTTGGTTCCCTCCAGCCAGTGTCTCCACTCCTCTAAGGCCAACTTAACTGCCAGCAGCTCACGGTTACCAATATCGTAGTTCTTCTCAGCAGGGGACAAACGACGAGAGAAGAAAGCACAGGGATGGAGCTTCTGGTCCTTGGCAGATCGTTGAGAGAGAACGGCCCCCACACCCACATCGGAAGCGTCCACCTCCACCACGAATTGACGGTCAGGGTCCGGGATCAGGAGGATGGGAGCCGAGCTGAAGCGTTCCTTGAGAGTACGGAACACTCCCTCCGCGGCCGGAGACCAACGGAAGGGGATGTTGCAGGAGGTGAGGGCCGTGAGAGGAGCCGCCACAGCACTGTAGCCCCGGATGAACCGCCTGTAGAAGTTGGCGAAACCCAGGAAACGTTGAAGCTGCTTGCGGGAATCAGGAACAGGCCAAGAGGTGACTGCAGAGACCTTAGCCGGGTCCATCTCCATATGGTTATGGCTTATGATGTAGCCCAGGAAGGAAACTGACGTGGCGTGAAAAACTCACACTTCTCGGCCTTCACAAAGAGGGAGTTGCTCAGCAGGCGTTGCAGGACGGTCTGGACGTGGTGAACGTGCTCTTGCTTCGTGCGGGAGAAGATCAGGATGTCGTCCAAGTACACGAACACGAATTTGTTGAGCAGGTCTCTGAGCACGTCATTGATCAGAGCCTGGAAAACGGCCGGGGCATTGGTTAACCCAAACGGCATCACCAGGTATTCATAATGTCCTGTTGGTGTGTTGAAGGCCGTCTTCCACTCGTCCCCCTCACGGATCCGAACCAGGTGGTAGGCGTTTCGTAGATCCAACTTGGTGTAGATAGTGGACCCTTGTAGGAGCTCGAACGCCAAGGCGATGAGAGGGAGAGGGTAACGGTTCTTTACGGTGATGTCGTTGAGACCCCGGTAATCAATACAGGGTCGCAGGGAGCCATCTTTCTTGCCTACGAAGAAGAACCCTGCGCCAGCGGGAGAGGAGGAGGGACGGATGATGCCAGATGCCAAGGCCTCCTTAATGTAAGTGTCCATGGCCTCTCTTTCCGGTGCCGACAGGGAATACAGACGTCCCTTGGGGGGAACAGAGCCAGGAAGAAGGTCAATGGCACAGTCGTAGGGACGATGTGGAGGCAGTGACGTGGCCCTCATCTTGCTGAAGACCTCTCGGAAGTCATGATACTCTGGGGGTACCATAGAGAGATCTGGCGAGGAGCAGGAACTGGAACAGGGAGCTGGCACTGGCGTGACCGTCTGTTGAAGGCAGACCTGATGGCACGAAGGACTCCACCCCAAAATGGACCCCGTAGACCAGTCGATGTGGGGGTTATGCCGACGCAGCCAGGGGTACCCAAGGATCAGGGGAAGATTAGGAGACCTCAGCACATGAAAACGGATGGTCTCCAGGTGTGTGCCTAGCAGGAGCATGGAGATGGGCGTGGTCTGGTGGGTGACCCTTCCCAGGAGGTGGCCGTCTAGTGCGCTGGCCGGAACAGGACGGGGCAGAGGGTCCAGCTCGATCTCCAGCTGCCGAGCGAGTTCCTCATCAATGAGGTTAACATCAGCTCCAGAGTCTATGAAGGAGGCGAGAGTGTGGGACCCCTCACCCAACAGAAGCTGGACATGAACAGGGGCCGTTGATAGGGGGCAGAGTTCAATGATCGGCTCAGCAGGATGCCCCCATCTACCGCTGAGCCCTCCCTTTACTGGACACCGTGAAACAAAATGGCCGGCCTGGCCACAGTAGAGGCAGAGGTTCCCACGACGTCGTCTCTCCCGTTCCTCTGGTGACAAACCGGTGCGGCCCACCTGCATGGGTTCGGCTCCTGAGGTGGGTTCAGAATGGAGACCGGGGTTAGCAGGTGGCCCATGCTGATGAACGGAGAAACGGTGTTCAGCCCCCTCCAAACGTTGCTCTCTCCTTCTGGCTTGAATCCGCCTGTCTAGCCTCGTGGTCAGTTCGATCAAGCCATCCAATGAGTTGGGGAGGTCGAACGAAACCAGCTCGTCCTTAATGTACGGAGCTAGCCCGTTGAGGAAGGCGTCGCATTGAGCCGCCATGTTCCACTCACTCAGTCGAGCCCGGGTTCTGAAGTCGATGGCGAAATCAGCGACCGTTCGGTTCCCCTGTCTCTGGCTCAGAAGACCCCCAGTGGCGTCAGGTCCTGCTGGTACTGGTCCGAAAACCTTTCGTAGTTCCTCCGCGAAGGACTGGAAGGAGGAACAAGCTGGCGTGCCTCTCTCCCATTCCGCCGTTCCCCACAAGCGAGCTCTGCCGGTGAGGTGGTTAATGGTGAAGGCGACTCTGGCTCCCTCCGTGGCGAAGGTGTGTGGCTGCAGGGCAAACAGGATCGAACAGTTCGTCAGGAACGGGTTACAACCCTCTGGATCCCCGGCGTATCGTTCAGGAGCCCCCACCCGAGGTTCGGATGCCGGGCTGAGTGTCTGTGGCAAAACAGGTGAAGCTGGGGCTGGTGTTGGCGGAGCGTGCTGAGTCAGCGAGGAAGCCATCTGCTGCACTTGGGTGGCTAACTGCGTTAGCGCACGCTCCAACGCCGAAGCCGATTGGCGAGCTTCGGTTGCGTTCGAGGTGAGCTGTGCTTCGTGCTGTTGCAGCATTTCCCTCGACGCGGGCAAGACGGGACTGGAGAGCGGTGTTGTCTGCTGGGTCCATGTTTGGCCAGATTGTACTGTAACGGGTGTAGTGAGGACCCAGATGCAGTACAACCGTAACCAGGATTAGTTGGTAATAACTTTTATTCAGACCAACACAATTCAGACACGAAGCAGGATGAGGTAATTCAGCAAACAGTTCGTTCTTCGGGTCGGAACCCACGACACAGTCTCTGGAGGGAGATCGAAGCAACGAGCCGAAGCTGACGTCACTCGGCGTGGATGTGGAGGAAACCCCGTAGCCCAACAGCTCGACAGCACGTGTGGAGTTACCGTCGAGGAGAAGGCGGAAGCGTGGTCGGGGACAGGCGGAGGTTCCGAAGCCGAGTGAGCAGTCCGATGATGCAGCGGTACCGATGGGGATGGACCAGGAGGATCGTCGGGGCCAGGCGGAGATGTCTTTACCAGCGAAGCAGATCAGGGACGCCAAAACAGAGCTCGTGGTCGAGGACAGAAGGCAGGTAGGTTTACCGGGGATCAGGCGAAGAGAGCAGGTCGGGGACAGGCAGGGTCGGCTTTCGGAGATCTGGCAGGAGAATGCTGGAGAGTCTTGCATAGTGCGTAGAACAATCTGGCAATGAGAGTGTGTGTGTGGCAGGCTTATATACTGGGTTGATTACTGATGAGATGCAGCTGGAGGTGAGTAGAGCAGGCAGAGTGGGTGTGGCCAGCAGGTAGAGTGAGCAGAGGAAGAGTGAATGGAAAAGTACTGAGGAGGGGGAGAGGAGCAGGAATCGTGACAATTGATTGCTTATGATTCAGGTCTGGTCTCTGTTTTAATCCTTTTAGATCTCAGTGCTGCTTTTGACACCACTGACCATCAAATCTTGCTGTACAGACTGGAACAGTTAATTGGCCTTAAAGGAACAGCACTAACCTGATTTAAATCTTACTTATAAGATCGTTCACAGTCTGTTCACATCAATGATCAATCCTCCGTGCATACTAAGGTCTGCTTCGCAGTGCCACAAGGTTCTGTGCTTGGACCAATCCTTTTTACTTTATACCTCTAGGCAACATTATTAGAAAACACTATAAATTTCTATTGTTATGCTGACAATACGCAAATGTATCTATGAAACCAGATGAAACTGATCAGCTATGTAGACTTCAAACATGTTTTCAGGACGTAAAAGCCTGGATGAGCTGTAATTTCCTGATGCTGAATTCAGACAAAATTGAAGTTATTGTTCTTGGCCCCAAACTCCCTTTCTAATGATGTAATTTCTCTAGATGGCATTACCTTGGCCTCTAGCACATAAGTAAGGAACCTCAGAGTTTTATTCGATCAAGATTTGTCTTTTGCCTCCCATATAAAACAGACTTCAAGGACTGCTTTCTTTCACTTGCATAACATCGCAAAAATTAGACATATCCTGTCCCAAACAGATGTTGAAAAATTAGTACATGCAGTTGTCACCGCTAGGCTGGATTACTGTAACACCCTATTATTTGGTTGCCCAACAAATCTCTTAGGTCTTTCCAGCTGGTGCAGAATGCTGCTGCACGTACTCTAATGGGAAGCAAGAAAAGGGACCATATTTCTCCTGTTTTAGCTTCTTTGCACTGGCTCCCTGTGAAATCAAGGATTGAATTTAAAATCCTCCTCCTTACTTACAAAGCTCTAAATGGTCAGGCTCAATCCTATCTGTCGCAGCTAGTTCCTTACCATAGTTCCTTACCAACCCTCAGGATCACTGTGCTCTGAAAATGCAGGGTTACTTGTGGTTCCCAAAGTCTCTAAAATTAGGATAGGAACCAGAGCCTTCAGCTACCATGCTCCTCTCTTATGGAACCATCTCCCAGTTTCGTTCAGGGAGGCAGACACCCTTTCCACTTTTAGGGTAGACTTAAGACCTTCCTCTTTGATAAAGTTTATAATTAGGGCTGGCAGCCTGCACCAGCCCATAGTTAGGCTGACATAGGTTTATACTGCTAGGGGACTTTCTATGATACGCTAAGCTCCTTTAACTTGTCTTACTACCGCCATTTGAAAATCACGCATGTCTGTTTACTGCATTACACTTACTGCTTTGCTTAGCCTTGCATCTGTGATAGCCATGAGGGACTGTAACTACCTGGGGCTCACGATTACGGAACCTAGGTCTGTTGAACTGCGCTACGTTAATCCCGTTGCCTCTCGTGAGCATTCCTGCTCCCTTGTTTCCTAGTTTTCCGGGATCCTGGCTGCAACCTTGGCTGTGCCTGACCATGGTGATAGCTGTGCTGTGCTGCGGCTGCACTGATACTGTACCCCCTGCTCTCCCTGATTGTGGTCTTGGTTCTGGCTGCACCAATGCCGTGGTCATGCCTTTGGACACCTCCCTATCAATATACGCATGAGACTCTTATCAACATCCACAATATCATCATAGAATCATTTAATAGTTTCACACATATCGTTATTGTAATATGACATGCATCTGTTTCCATTAACACTGTGCCTCTCTCCCCCTCTCCTCCCCTTCTCTCTTTCTCTTTCCCCTTTGCCATGATTGTATTTCATTTGTTATTTGTGGCGATCAGCATATGAGTGGGAGGTTTGAGTATTAGGGAATGACCAACCAAACCAGACAACGCCACCTTGGGAACTTCACCCAAGGAAATAGTTTTGTTTTACCTTATTGGAGCTAATACCAAGGCACTCAGGTTCGTTCTGCTTAAGGAGCAGGAGACGTGGTTCCAGTTATAAAAATATATATTTTTTTTTATTACCAATTTTCATAAAACCGACATATATTAAAAGAGACTGTGCGTGGCTCTTGTTACAAACCTGGCTCACTGGTTTGCAACAAAGAGAGTCCACACAAAGTTTGCCAGGGAATAAGGAGATGTTTATTTACCTGAACATAATTAAAAGGAAAATAAGGTGCATATCCGTAGATCAGTGTGTGAGGTGGAATGAGGTGTGTGTGTGTGTGTGTGTGTGCGCAACAAACCAAACTAACTAAACCATGTCGGCCATGTGGCGTCAGCTGCTCAACCACCAGAGAGAGAGCAGAGTGACTCCAGCAGCCCTTTTATAGAGGTAGGCCCCGCCTATAGGTGTGGCCAGCCATTTAGACGGCCCAACTACTCTGGGCTGCAGCAAAGGAAGAAGCTGAGGAGAGAGGCACAGATTAGTGAGGCCGTCACACTCTTAAATAGAAGAAAGTGCACAAGTCAGGGCTGGAGCTTACCAGTGGGGGAGACTAGGAGAACGGGGAGGTGAAGGAACCCAGGGAGAAGAGCACCCCACTCGCTCGTGTCACTCAAACACCAAAACCAAGTAAATGAGGAGGGGTCGTACAGCACACACACACACACACAAAAAGGGGAACCCCACCACCAGGACATCGGGACTGCCACCGTAAGTGTCCAGCACCTGAAAAACAACAGGAAACAGTATTAACGAAAGGAATAACTCAAAACAATCAAGCAAAGCAAACAAAAACAACCCAATAAACAAAATAACCAAATAAATAAATGAGGCTTAAGGATAGGCAGCAACCAAGGTAACAAATTAACCAACTTAACAAAATAGTCACTGTAGCTGCCAAAAATAACTCAATTTAATGATTAACAAAATGAGCTGGCAAAAGTGAATAAGCAAAAGAAAAACAAATGATTTACTAGAAATAACAATTATACACAAAATAAATCAAATGATGAAAGTCCAGCTACCAGAGTTTACAAAACTCAGGTACCTTGACCAAACAAATCACAAAGTAATCCCAATTTAAGAGAACAAACAACAAAGGGGCTACAGTCAATCAAAGGTAATTAATTACTAATCTAAAAAGAAAATAAGATCTGATTAAACAAAACCAAAACAACAACAATTAACCCAACATCATAAAGAAATCAAAACCAACACATGCAGCATCAGGGCTGAGGCAAAAGAAAGGAGCTAACTAAATAGGGGTGAAGAAGTTCTGTCGGTGGGCAAAGAACATCCTGTCCGGCCAAGCCGTAGCCTACAGCGAGCACGAGCAAAGCCCAGCAGAATAAAGCCAGCACAGGAGTGATGCGAGCAGCACACTAAGCAAAACATGCAGCAAAGCAGCAGCGGGTCTTCCAAACAGCGTCACACCGCACATCAGTTAACATCGATCAGGCAGCGTCGATGACGCACACACACTGGAGAGGGTCGGAGCGCTTCAGGTCTCCCAGCGGCAGTGGCAAAACGTGGCTGACTGACTGGCAGATTACCGGCGAGCCAGCCCCATAGGCGCAGCGTCCGCCCGTCGGACGTCTGCACAGGCGATGGCGAAGAGGAGGAAGTGGACGGGCCTCAGAGCCAAAGAGCAAGAGGAAGGCGAGATGGACACTGCCTCCCTAAATAACAATAATATCTGACTGCAGCCCTGAACCAAGCCACAGCCGCTACAAACCACGCCTCCTATAAACCACGCCCCCTAAAACTACGCCCACATGACGCTACGGTGGCTGCCTCAGATGCGGATTGGCTAATAAGGTAGGGAGAGCAACGCAGCACACTCACCCATGGGAGAGCACTTCATCCTGCTACATTTAGGACATCTATTGCATTTCTGTCCGTCCTGGAAGAGGGATCCCTCATCATCCTCTGCCACTCTTCCTGAGGTTTTTTCCTTTTTTTCCCCATTACAGGGGTTCTTTTTCTGGAGTTTTTCCTTGGGTGATGTGAGAGTCTAAGGGCAGAGGGATGTCGTGCACTGTAAAGCCCTCTGAGGCACATCTGGTTTTGTGATAATGGGCTCTATAAATAAAATTGGACTTGGTTTATATGAGGAACTTTTGCTGTGGGGAGAGCTGCATGCACCTCAGGAGAGGCAGAGACAGAGTCGCTGTAGCAGCTGAATTCAGTCAGAGCTAACCTGCTAACCTAGCGAGGGCTGTCACAGTAGGCAGCAGCGCTGGGTCTAACACTGTTTTAAACTAAGATTATGCCCATATCTTACATATAGCTCCTTTAAACAGATGCAGACAGAATGTTGATGGAATGATGGGACAGATTAAATAAGAGAGGAGAGTGCAAATGAAGACCTGTCAGTGGATCATTATGAGTCAAACATGTTCATGTATTTATGTTCATATATCTTGTGAGAACATGAGCTAAACAAGTTGCACATGCACTTTTGCCTAGGCAAAAAACATTTATTTCCAGTGTACCATACCAGTAATAACACACACGCCAGTATGCGATAAAATTTTTTACAGTCTTCAACAATGTCTCTTACAAGAGCTTACTTTCTTTCACTTCCAAAAAATGTTTCCAACAGAAACAAAACATAACATCATTGCTTGCAGAATAAACAAGTCAGGGCCTTTTCAGATTCTATCCATTTTCTAAAGCTACTGGAAACGTGACTTGACACACATATTATATCAAACCAACAAAAATCTGATTAAAAAAAAGTTCTCCGCTATTAAAAAAGTGAGTTTAAAACTGCTCATTTTGAGGATAACGGCATTTCTTCAGATCATGTTTTGATTGACCCCTTCTTGGTTCCCACCTTTGTCAACTGTCTTTCATCTCCATGATAACAGCCATGGGGCAAAGCAGAGTCAGTGTGGTACAGCTCTATCTGTTTCTGCCCTCTGACTCCAATCTGACGCTCGGCATTAAAATGAGAGAGCTGTTGTTTGAAGCCACAGAGCGTTCTGTTTCTCCATGAATTAATGAAGGTTAAGTTCATCACACATCACACTCTGCTGCTCCTTCTCTGACACTCCCGGAGCGCAGTGCTCTGGATAACTGAACGGTAGATTCCAACAGCGCTCCGAATTTACCAACAGCCAAATTGTGCCGGAGGGCGCAATGTCTGATCATTTTTCATGCTTTTTATTATGCTTGTAAGACCCTTGATTACATATTAAGAAAGTTTTGGCAATTTATATTCCCAGAGGCTTTAACATACAACTTTAATGGCAGACAAAAAATTTTCAGTCAGTAACGTTACCTGCTTCCTTATCCTCACATACATGCACATTGTTTTGTTGCTGTTGTTTTTGAAGACAATCAGACCAGTGGGATCTGAGGGCAGGAGTTGGGGGGGGAGGCGGCTGCAGGTGCAGCGCGAGTGACACATCTCAATAATTCATTGTGTGAAGCCTATTATACCAGGAGCCTGCAGTTACTGCTATTGGTTACTCATCGATTTTAGTCATGAACAGTTGACCCACATTTCGCCGCCCTTGCCTCAAGGCAACTGCCTATTTTGTTTCTATAACTACCTAGTTTTGTTGAAGGAACCAGGGATCAGACCCCCAACTTACCAACTAGTGGAAGACCCACTCTGCTTTCTGAGCCACAGCTACATCAAGGCATGTCTGACTTGGGAAACATCTATTTGCCTCCCTCAGATTAACTTAACTGGTGAATGTAGACACCTTTGAATGTAGGCAGTGTACACTAGTAGGTGGAATTTAAACTTACCTAATTCTCTACAAGCTTGAATTGTCACTGTCACCTAGCCACCTGCTATAAGCAGCATTATTTACAGGTATTTCAATCTGCACATGCTAAAATATAACCATCCTCTCTGATTACAGATATGAGCTGTACTGGAGCTCTTTAGATAAATGTATATTTTAGCCTATCCCATTAGTGGTCCATTCAGAATGCACTACTTTCATAGGCGTGTCAGGAAATGAAGGCAAAATAATTAGAAATGTCGTCACTCTTGGACCCTGTTTATGCATGAGATCAAAAACAAACACATAATGCATGGCTCTCTAAATTGTTCCAATCCTGCTTCATCTCAACTAAGCATTCCATTTGTCTGCCAGTGATATTTTTTCATGTGATTTATTCTATTGTCCTGACTCCTCCGGCCATAGCGCCCCTCCACCCCATCCCCTTGCCATCAGCTTTGACAATCCCTGCCTTTGTTTTTGCAATGAGAAGCAGCATTCTTCCAGAGGGATGACCTCCTCTGTCTCTGTAGGGGCTGGCACTGAGGACGCGACCGTACCCGCCGACTACATAGCGCCCGCCGGATGCTGTGAACCAAATTCACTAGTTGTCACTTCAACTCTGGTGCTCATATGTGCACCACACACACTGTCTTTCCCTGGAGGAGAACTTGATGGATCCCTCCAGTCATCACAGCTGACACATCAAGGCCCAGCAACACTATTAGCAGCTTCCTCATGAACACAGTACAACAGGATTACACTCTGTGACTAAAGTGGATCATCACAAATTTCTGTAAGTATCCATCGCTTACGCTTTATTATTCATATTTTATAATTGAATTAACACTATATTGTAGTTAACTCAGCTGATAGTCAATGCTCAGTTAAATCATTATTGTTAAAACAATGGTCTAACGGGGGAAAGGAGGCAAGTTTCTCTTGGCCACAAAAGCACAACAAAATATAAAAGTTGAGCAGAAAAAGGAGTTAAGCTGAGATGACAGCTTCTTAAGTGAAAACTATTTCAGAGAAACTTATCCCTAAAATCCCACAGCACCTGAATATTAGGATTCAAAACCAGTCGTACACCAAAGCACAAGATTCAGCTTTTACATCTCAAACCAAATGAAATGGATAGTGCAAATATTACAACGTCAAACACCAGAAACAATGATATTTCACATTACATGGAGCTGTGTGTGGTTTAGACCGAATTACTGCAATATCGCGATAACAACAAATGTCACTTGAGTTTAGAAAACTGGCTACAGTTTTATATTGCAGAGATATGTGAATTCTGCAAACTTGTTTATTTCTGTTGTCATTTTTAGACATAACTGTAACACATAAAGATAGAGAGTTAAACATAGTGGTCCGACTTATCTGACATTTCTGTTGTGATTATTTGATGAACTGTGTTGCTTTGATAATGTCTTCAATAAACCAAATCTACCTGCACAGAAGCTAAAAAATGTCCTGCTGTGGATGGGGCCACAGCAAAACATATTTAAAGCCACCTAAAAAGAATCAGTATCAGTTTTAAATGTACATTATATTGAATATTTACCATACACAACAGGTGATGGAGGCAGCAGTAGAGCAGCAGCTCAACTGTTTAGTGGAGTAAATTAGATGTATTTCTCAATGGAGTCTGGTGTTTTTGATATAACAGCTTCAAATTCCTGTTGTTAAGGGCTGTCTTACAGCAAGGTAAAGCAGTAAAAAAGAAGAACACAGCTGAACAGAACCATTCACTGTATTATTGTACACCGCCAGGCTGGTAGAAGGCACCTGCCACAGCAGCGTGATATGAGGATGGTCAGTATCAGTTGAAAACATGGCTGGACGAAACCTGTCGTGTCCGCATGATACGCCACTGGACAGTGTCAACTTAAAATGCTACATGTAATAACGTAGTATAAAGAGTGCAAAGTCCCTAAAGGGCAGGCGGGGGGGAGGGGCGGTGGATGGATCAATCAAACCCGGACTTCAATGAGGGAGTTCGTTGTTCGCTTCCTATCTGAATCTAATGAAATCTGATTTTTTCCTGCATCTTACCATGTACCTCTTTCCCCTAATCTTGCATGCCAGCGTGTGCATTTGTTGATGTCCCAGCATTGGTTGCCATGTGCTGTTGTTGCCTAAACATAGCATGTGCTTGTGATGACATCCCAGTGGTGGCATCCTGGAATGAAAGTAGCAGACACAGAAGGATACCTAGAGCATAATATGTAGATGTGGAAACCCACTGCAAAGCAGAAACATGTCATGACTTGGGATGAGACCATGATGGGGCAAACTGTATGCAGCTGTAGAGTGTGATGCTGATAGGACCCCCATGCAGAGACCCTTTTGTGTGTTTCACTTTTGCCACTTCCCTTCTCTTAGGAAAATTTGTTTGTGCAAGTGCTTTATCTCCCTCTGTTATGAATTTATTTGTATCAAATATATTTCGGTTACTGACAATACACACTGAAAGAAGACAATGATTGTTTTGTTCGTTTGTCACTCTGTCTGTCACTTGTTTGTTGGAGTGAAGGATGTGTGGAGGTTGACACAAGCAGAGAAATGCAAAGGTGTGGTCATTAGTGTTGTGGTTCAGCATCATTAGATCCATCTACCTGGAGCCCATATTTCTGGTAGATTTGTGTTCTATTCTGTAGCCTCGTTAGTCTTTACACAGAGGCTTCTCATCAGCCTGCCATAACTTTGTATCTGGCTCATTGCTCCCTGCAGCCCCTGCCATCAGACTGTCATTAGTCTAGACAACAGTAGTACAGATTTCCCAGTTGGCTAAGCGTAAAGCCACATCTCTGAGATGTTTGTAATCAAGAGAGACCTACGTATTGTGTTCATGAGCTGTCAGTTCTAAACAAACAGTGAGAAGCTTTCTTTGTATTGTGTGCTGAGTGAGGCTGGCACCATCGTCCATTCACCATTCTTCAACTCCTGGCTCTTTGATCCAGTCCAGGTCTATCATCAGTGAGCACTGGGTGGGACTCATCAAGTTTGGGGGTATAGAACTGAGTGTGCCAGGTCCAAAAGCATGGGCAGAATTCTGATTTGGTGTGCATATAGGGCAGGAAAAAACCAGTTTGCAAATATTGCTCTAAATGTGACTAAAAAAAGACTGAAATAATCACACCTCTTTTTAATTAGGTTTTAGAGCTAAATGAAGAGAAATATTGTTGCTACTTTCAGAGTGCTCGAGTGAGTTCTCGAGCAGTGTGGAGCTCCTCTGAGACGGCAGGAGGCCTGTCTCAGCTGAGAGGTCTGCATTGAAACCAGACAGGTGTGGGTGAAGAAGGTTGTTGTGGTGGAGTTTTGCAGAGAGTTGAATAAAGGACAAACAACACACATCTTATTTTTAAGAAAGAAAGTGAAGAGAGACCGATCTGTCTTTTACATCAGATGGGTTGAGTGTGCGTTCACTCAGCTGCTTTTAGAGAGCTCAGAAAACATCTAGCTGTCAGAGGTGTTTTGATGAGGTGGGTGAGAAAAGAAAGGAGGTCAGGAGTGATAGACTAAAGAGGGTGAGTATGGATGGGATCAAGAGGTCATGTGGTTGGAAACTCAATAGGAGAAAGGCCCGAAAAGGAAGTTGTCATAGGAGATAACAGGAAATGAGGAGGTGGCGATAGGACAGGTGGTGGGTGGAAAATAAAGAACATATGTCATCTATCATTTACACAGAGTACTCAGTGTCATTGTTTACCAGATACTGTATCTGTCCCTACCACAGTATATGGTCTGTACTTGTGCTTTCTGTAGTGGGTTTTAATTATAAATCCCCTACAAAATAAACACACTGATGTGTGACAAGTGCTGCCCTGAGCACCAATAGTCAGTGTCATTAGGGTGAGAGGCAGGATACATCCTGGACAGATTGCCAGACTATCACAGATACCTGTGCACCATGTCAGTATAGAAGACCACACTCAGTTATTACTCCTTTAACTAAAAGATCTGGAGCTGGGCTGTAAAAGCAAGGGGCAAGTGGGGGGAAATAACGTGCTCTTTCAGGGTTGGCAAGGCTGGAAATAGTGCAGTGAGCACATCTTGTGGCTGCTAGGGTGGGTTTGTAGATATATTCTGTAAAATAATGAATTTAGCTAACGTGAAGTCACCCATTGGTTTGTGGACCTCCATAGTTGTGGCTGTGGAGCAGTGAGGGCTGGGTCTGACTGAGACTGCATACTCATACATACAGACAGATCACATAAACATGACACCAAATATTCAACAGATTTTAAGACTGAAAACTTTCCTGAGATACGTGACAGACTGTCAGTCAGATTCTAATTGTATATGTGTTTCCTCTCTGCAGGGATAATCAACTCAACTATCCACCGAGACACAGTCTCCTCTTCTCTGCAGGATCAGTCCTGGAGCTGGCCATGTGTGTTGGCTGTAAACATCGGTAAGATAATATGTGTTGCATTTAGTGTTTTTACGCAAAGCTCTAAAGCCAAACCATCAGGGGAAATGCGCAAGAGGAGTTGATAAGGGAATTTGCTTGAGTTGGGGAGGAGGGGCAATCAGGAATAAAGGCCTTTCTTTATTATAAGCTCAGATAAAGGCCTGGTTATGTCTGCCACTGTGGCAAATGACTGAAGTTTGAGAATTTAGGGTATATAACTATAACAAACATATAGACCTTAGCTGTATCGTTATACTTTCAGGTTTATCTTAACCTACACAGAGGTGCTTTCACAGCACCAATATCTGCAACTACAGTTTACCTGACCGTTTCAGTCAGCTGGAGCCCTCATCAAATCATCAGCTCAAACCTTCTCTGTAATTCTCCAGGATGCTTTCAAAGGAAAGCTCTCAGCATTTCTGACCTATTTTCTGTTGTGAGCAGCTCCAGCAGGCTGAGGTGGTTTCTTTACACCATTGTCTCTTCCCTTGTAGCGTGTGCCTTGCAGCTACAGTATGTTGATAGAGGGCCACCACACATGGACTTCAAAATGCAATTCGGATATAGTAATGGGCCATTAGATTGGGAAAGCCAGTCACTCTGCTCAATAATGTGGACAGCATGCTGAATAAGATAGTTGTGAATGTTTCCTTGATTCCCGTGAAAGAGACTTTTCACACAATTTCTCTAGCCATACATATACATACATACATACATACATATCTGTCATTCTGACAGCATAAATAACAATACATATTTTAAACAATTATACAACACTACACAAAAATGACAAACTTCAAGTTTGTTCTCTTATTATATAGATAAATAAAATGCCTCAAAATTTCAAAATAGTTTATTGAATTAATAAACTCAAAAGAAAATGAAAAATTATGAAAAAAATAAGTAAAAGACAGGTATTGGAAATGAAAAGCTGAACAACAGAATAATTACCGAAAACTCTTTTCTTCTTTTAACAGCAGTTAAAACAATCTTTTAAACAGAGCCTTCAGTTGTCAGCTTGTTCTCTTCAGTGAGATCTAAAGACAATTGTTTCACTGCTCTCTGCCTCTGATGATTTTGCACAATATCATGTTATATGACTTGCAGGTAGTAACATGACTCAGGTGTGACCTTGGAGATGCCGAAGAGACGAGACATCGTCGCCATTGTGTTGATTGTGTTGCCTTGGACACTGCTCATCACTGTTTGGCACCAGAGCACTATCACTCCTCTACTTGCTACTCGAAAGGGTAAGAAGGAAAGAGGTAAAAGAATGAAATCATTTTTAGCAGCGGGTCTTCCAGTAGGTGGGATTCCATTAACACTAAAACTGTGTAAATGGAAAGTGCGAATATAAAATACACCTGATGGAAATACGTCAATTTTGAAAAAAAAAAGTTTTTACGTTTGCATGAGCTGGTATTTCAGCCGATTCAAAAAAGCCATATTTTACAAAACTGCAATAAAACACTTTTTAGTCTTTTCTAGGTCACATGATGCTGTGTCTGTGTGCTTGTCAGTAGGAACTGGCTCCCTCACGATGCAGCAGGAGCTACAAGAGGTGTTATTGCATCACATAACTCATCAAAAGTTGAGCGGATCACCTGGAAGCTTTGAATCCACAATTCCTCTGTGAAATCGTGGACTATCAGCTCCCAGAAATCCCTCATATGTGGCCGCTCTTACGTATTAGGGGGCTTGCCTTTCCGTTATCACTCATATAACACAGCTACGTAACCTTTTATTGTAAACAATGACGTGCTAATGTTTTGAACATCCATCACCATGCTTCTTGGAATGTTATCACGAGACGAGAAGTCGCAAAACGCAGTGGAGACGCAGTCATCTCGCAAATGTGTTTATTGACATTTCTAAAATATCTCTTAAGTTTTGCACAAATCTGTAATGAAAATCTGCCTAATGTGTTCTAACCTGAGGAAAAAATGTTACATGTTGATGAAATGTGAAAAAATAGAGGTCTGCACACCGGGGAGCTCCACTTAAAGGATTTTATTCTGCAAAAATAAGTGACGTTTCGAGCTAAAAAACGCCCTTCCTCAGACTCATAGGTTTTCCAGTGAGTCGCCATCTTAAATACACCTCAACAGTCTGGTGAATCAAAAAACTGCTGAGATCACTCAATCATGGGTGAGGTAGTAAATACATATATACAAATCACATAAAAGATAGTGAGAATAAATAGTATATATAGTGTGTAAAAAGAAAAAAAACATCTTCAATAAAGCATATACTCATCTCTGAATCACACAAGTATGTATGTAGATTAATAACAATGTGTCTATACAGTAGAACATTCACAGAATATATGCAAAAAATATATTTGACAATCGACATGAAATCAATACAATTATTGAATCTTCATATCTATTGTCAGTTGTTTTTTTTTACACACAATATATAGTATTTATTCTCACTATCTTTTATGTGATTTGTATATTTGTATTTACTTCCTCACCCATGATTGAGTGACCTCAGCTGTTTTTTGAGTCACGTGACTGCTGACGTGTATATAAGATGGTGACTCACTCAAAAACTTATGAGTCTGAGGAAGAGTGTTTTTTAGCTTGAAACATTACTTATTTTCGCAAAATAAAAACCTTTAAGGGGAGCTCCCCGGTGTGTGGACCTCTATTTTTTAACATTTTAGTTTATCTTGGATCCAGCACCCACTATGGGATGTGTGTGTCTTTTTGAATCTCTTTCCATGTTGATGAAATGCCATGAAGCTAGGCTGTAGTGCTCTGAGGGTTGGGTCTGTTTGCCTACATTATAAGTGTTAAGCATCAGATTGTCCACACATGAAATTCTGTCTTGTCTGAGACAACTGTCAACAAAAAAACATAAATCTGAATATAAAATCGTGATATGTAGGTCAGTATTTGACAGCACACAGAGGCTCATTGTGGTCATTTCCTCTGCCTAGATGACAGACGTGATGGTCGCTCCAGGAATACTTTTGCTTTTAAGGAGTTCTGCTCACTTCAGAGCCAGGACATCATGGAGACAGTGCACACTGAGTATGTCTACAGCCGGCCTCCACCCTGGTCCGACATCCTGCCTCCCATCTACATCATCACTCCCACCTACAGCCGGCCCGTACAGAAGGCAGAGCTGACACGTCTATCCAACACATTGCTGCACGTGCCCAACCTTCACTGGATCCTGGTGGAGGACTCCCAGAGGAGGAGTACTCTGGTCAGCCGTCTCCTCCAGAACACAGGACTCAACTACACCCACCTCAACGTGGAGACGCCTAGGAACTATAAAGTGCGTGGAGACACTAGGGATCCCCGAATACCTCGGGGTACCATACAGAGGAACCTCGCCCTGCGCTGGCTCCGGGAGACCTTCGGTGCAAACAGCAGCCAGCCTGGTGTTGTTTACTTTGCAGACGATGACAACACTTACAGTCTGGAGCTGTTTGAGGAGGTACAGAGATAATAAAACAGAGGGAACAAGACATAGAGCTGACTTTCTCTCTAAGATAATATTGGGCCTCATGCAGCAACATCCTCTTAAATTTCTCTCATATTTTCTCTTAATTTTCTGCCAAGAGAAAATATCAGAAAAGTCAACTGCAGATGCACACAAACATTCTTAACCATTCAAATCTATTCTGACTAGGAGTGCTGAATAATGAATCCCACTTGATCATACGTCACCTGTTAGCACAATAAACACCATATTAGGGCAGATTTTGTGCACTAGACTACAAAAAGCCCCCCAAAAAAAGGTTGTAAGAGGAAGAACTTCTACAGTAGTGAAACTGATGTGGGCCTACTGCTAAATAAAATTACACCATATGTGATTTCAGGAAATTGTCAGTAGTAAAGTAGTAAAGTAGTAAAGGTAGGCATGCAAAAAGGTTCAAATAAATTTGATAAATCAAAATAATCAATACAGTTAAAAGAAGTAAAAGAAAAGCAGCAAGTCCTCATACATACAGTATAACTTACAGGATGATAAAAAAAATAGTTTCCAATTAATTTTCTAATTAATTGACTAATTGTTTCTGCTGCACTTGTATATTTTCATATGGGCTGTGCACAAGTCTAAATTTATAAAGTAGTTACCTAGTTGAGTAAAAAGTGTATAAACAATACTTAAGTGTAGTGGGGTGGAAGTGGCTAGTGGCAAGAAATTAAGATTGTACTGAAGTAATTTGAGTAAATGTATTTAGTTACATTGCAGCTCTGGTCAGCAGACGGTCACAAAATTACAGTCATTGGGATCAATGAAGTAGTAACTTTTTAGCCCTGATAATAAATAATCCAGTCCTTAGAATTACTCTAAAGCAGCATCATCATCTAAATATGATAAAGTGATAGTCATACATCTTTTAAATGTTCCTCAAATATAAAACTTATTTTCCTTGTGCTGAGCAAAAGTCTGTGAAAATGAGATGTTTTTTTCTTTTCTTTTTAATCTTGGTATGAGTGCTGTCAACCACTCATAAAATGTTCTCTTACCTAAGAGAGGAGAAAAAATAAGGAAAACATTGGTGAATCCCAAAAATCCGTGGGTACTAACAAAGTAAGAACAAATCAAGGATACAAACAAAAATAAGGGAATATTTGTTTGCATACCATTTCCTGCATGAGGCTGCATGTATCCTCTTCATCTGACTTGTGTTTTGTGTCTTCCACTAAATCTACATTTTGGGATTGATGGAATTTAAAATTACTGACATGAGAGACGTGTATCTCTGTTTTCAACTCCTAGATACGTTCAACCAAAAAAGTATCGGTGTGGCCTGTGGCCTTTGTGGGTGGTCTTCGCTATGAGTCTCCAAAAGTGAACACCTTGGGCAAAGTGTACGGCTGGAAGACTGTATTTGACCCACACCGACCCTTCGCCATAGACATGGCTGGCTTTGCAGTGAACCTGCATCTCCTTCTGTCTAAACCTCAGGCTTATTTCAAGTTACGTGGGGTGAAAGGAGGTTACCAGGAGAGTAGTTTATTAAAGGAGCTGGTCACGCTCAGTGACTTGGAGCCTAAAGCTGCTAACTGCACTAAGGTAAGAAAAAGAGGCTCTCTGCATGTTTGAAATGCTGTGAAGTGGCATGAAACAAGCTGCATCTGTACATTCTGCTGGTGTTAGAGGATGTTTCTTGGGTTTTCTGGCTGTCAGAACAATTTGTTTTTAAACAACAAACTTTCAGCTTATGGACAACTCTTACGTTCTTAAAGCCCATTTAAAATATGCTCTTCTCTGCTTCTAGACATTCCGTAGCAAGTATGATGTAGTATATTACAATTGCATAGCACTGTGAGACAAATTTTGTGCGTAGGTGTTTTATCATGTTGGCTGTATTTGTGCTCATCTCTATCCCTCTCCTCCTTCCTGTAGGTATTAGTATGGCACACACGGACAGAGAAGCCTCTGCTGGTAAATGAGGGCAAGAAGGGATTTACAGACTCAAATGTGGAGATATGACAGACTCCATCTGACACAGGTAATAGAGATTTAGAAATGTAAATTGCTGCAATTCCACCCAATGATTTTTTTTCGGGGATGAGCCAAAAGGAAGCATCTCATATGTGCATCATAACAGACCTGACTTGAAATAGATATCTGACCTTTACATAACATATTTAAAGGATTGTCTCGTCCACATTTTGTTAAGATTGTTTTATGAGAAGTCATTTTATCTATTCACAGTGTGGCCTAACGATTGGCAACATTGGTCTGTGAATCGGTTCACCACTTTGATCCAAACTGAAATAACTCAGACCTTTATACCAATCCATTAAATTGTTACTGTGTTAATGTGCAGCCACTCACTATCCCCAGAGGATGTATCCTACTGACTTTGAGATCCTCATAATCTTTCATTTAGCGACACAATGAGGGCATTCTGTATTTCTTCGTTAAATATGTTACTGTATGAATTGAATATTTTGTACAGGTATTCATGGTCCCCTGATTATAAATCCTAATGACCATGATGACGGTCTGACCTCTCCTCTTGCACAGTCATCAGATAAAAATCAGAATGTGTTTAATACTTTGGATTTTGACCAAATACCTGCAAACTAATGACATTCCCATCAGCCTCAGCTGTAGTTTTTGTTGAGAGCTAATCATCAAATGTTGCATGCAAACATGTTAATATACTTAGATGATAAACATGCTTAAATGTCCAGTGTGGAGTATTTAGGAGGGTGTAATGGCAGAATTACAAATATGCATTTTTTTATTGTATAATCAGCTGAAAATTTACTTAAGGAGCAATTTACAACCTACAGCAGCAACAGCTTGTTGTTGTGGCCCTAAATATTATTGGTTAATAAAGCCAGATCACTTGTTTTCCGTTCACCTCACGATGGTAGGACGATCATACAGTTTGTGGACATGAACCAAGTGGAAACCCCACAGAGGAACTAATGTGTTTTCATGAAGAAACAACAAACAAGATAATGAGGAGTAACCTAACAGCTGACATTTCCTGCTCGGTAGCAGACATGAACACAGCAAAGAAGGGGTGTTAAAAAATATCAAAACATTTGAGTATCACGATTGTATGCTTTGTGATACAGGGTTTCAGATCAAGAGAATCAATACAATTAAGTAATTAATAGTTTACATGTGTTGTGTTTAAAAAACCTCTGCACTGCTGTAATCTGTCTTCAGTAACATAACTCTGCCATTCCAACCTCTCAATTTATTCCCAGCATGTCACAGGGCTGTAATAAATACAGATCCTACTGCCCTGATTGCATTAAAAAAGTATTTTTTTTCTGCTGATTGTATGCACTTGGTGGAGTGGTTTCTATGACATTTTTTTCCTTGACATTAGATTTAAAAAATACCACAATATTTCACCCCACTTTAAGTACTGATATATATCCTGATACACTGAATCGTAATCTGTGATGTGGTATGTACTTTATTGTATCGCCACATTCTTGCCAATACAGAAACCTACAGCAAAGAAGTGTAAGGCAACAGTGAATTCTTCACTGGGAGATGAAAAGTCGTGTTTGTCTTATTTTTATGGATTTTTTTTTTTTAAATAACCTACATGATGCAGAGGCAGCTGGCACCCAAAAAAGTTTGGACACTCCTGACCTACATGACAGAAGTTTCATTTTGTTGCAGACTGCAACCTTACCACTAGATGCCACTTAAATCCCAAACACTAGACCTGCCTGCTATCATCAGCATGCTAGCATTTTCATTGTGTGCATGCTAGCATGCAGAAGTTAGCATTTAGCTCACAGAGACGGCACTTAGCGCTGTTAACATGTGTCTTGTTTCCTTTTCTATCCTTTCAGGAGCATTTCTCCATTGGATTCTACCTGGATTCAAACCAACCTCAGATCAATAAGCCAGTCTTAAAGATATGATCTCAGCACAGTAACGTAGCTGTGACGTCACCACTGTCTAGAGATGAAGGCACACCTGTCCAGCAGAGAGGGCAGCACAAGACATGTGCTTCGACGTGCCGCAGAGTATCAAAGCACAACTGCACACAAGCCAGCCTGTTCTGCTCAGAGCACTGGCTGATGGGAGATACTGGTGACAAAGGATGTTACATGATTTAACTGCAGGAAGATTCGGCACAGCAAGCACAGCCCTCTGAGCACAGACAACACCAGCCAGTCCTCCAATCAGCATTAAATAGGGCCCTTTTGTTCTGAAGCAAGCTGGCTATCCAGCACAGAGCTGCGCACAGGAATAAAGGGGGCTCTTGTCTTCGTTGAGTCAGCACTGACTGACAGACTGCACTGGGAAGATTCCAGCCTCCCCCACTGTACTGTAAAACACTGAGCTGTTTAGATAGCACCCTGAACCCAGCACTAATTAGGAGTCCTGATACTCCTCAACACACATTCACACACGCTCAGCTGTCACACTGCACACAATGAGCACACACAGACACACACATACACAGACACACACACACACACACACACACCTACACACGCACACACGCTCAGCTGTCACACTGCACACAGTTAGCACACACACACACACACACACACATACACACATAGACACACACGCACACATTGAAAAACACAGAGAAATGGTTTATTGCAGAATGAAAGCCATGTCCTCACTTACAGACATTTACTCCAAGCTCTGGTTAATTTACTGATATGCTGTAACACCACTTAGGTCTGCTCATATTTAAGAGAAGATTCAGTATCCTTGGGGGCCTGTCCACATCAAAGCATCATCAGCTAATTAATGTCTCACTGAGTAACTGAAGGTTTCTCAGCACAATTATTTCTCTTAGAATAACTGGTACCATTCACTTGTTATATGCTATAGGCGATATAGGTTGCTACTTAGGGCGCCATCTCAAGGGAGCCAGGCTTGCGCCTAGAAAAAAAATGACAGTCTGAACAGTGTCTGATGTCAAGAGGACATCAGACAACTGTTTTTTTTTTTCAACTAAAAGCCACTGGAATACATGCAAGATTATACCTACTTCCTCCTCTGTAACCCATCCATCTGCCTGTAGTACACCCACCTCATCAGCTCCCACTACACCACTGAGAAGAGTGTATGTGGAGGGAAAGTAAATGAAAACAAACAAGAAAAATATCAACCAATGCCTGCTGACATCTTCAGGGGGAGAGCTAATTACTGTTATCTCTAAGCAGCCAGTGGCCGCAACCAACTGCTGAGGTTGCACTGAAGGTCATTGTGAAGCGTTCAAGCTCTATTCAGTGAAAATGAATATTGGTGAAGTTTAATTATAACATTCTCATGATGTATTCCATGTAATCTTGTAAAATGTATCTTATGGTGAGACATTTGACACAATACACACAATAAATACAGCTGATTGAAGGAGAAATTTGTTGATCTCTTCATAGTAATTTGAAACAGATATCAGAGAGGGGATAACCGATATTTTAAATAGTAAAAAGGCTTTTCGCTAATTTTTTAGAGATGTTTTTCTTGTAAAAGAAGGCTGTATTAAAGGTTGTTTTATAAATGTGCATCACTAAACTTGTGCTCATTTAGTAGTAGTATAATGAGGGCTTAATGACGTTAAAACAGGTCAGTTATTCTTTATAGCGCATTGGTATCTACTATTGCCCAAATTGTTATTTTAAATATTGGTACCAACCAAGAATTTAACTTTCACCAGTTCAATCAGAAAATGAATTTGTAGCTTTTATTATTATTTCAAATGATCACATATTGTTTTAATGTTAATTCTTCAGATCAAATTACTTGCTTTCAGTAACATGTACAATATGTTACTGAAAGCAAATTAGCACATATTCTGTTGTATTTTTTAATGTTAGCCAAGTTGTTTATTTGCATTTTGATAGTTCACATGCAGTGCTTTTGAGTGAAGAGCTCTTTTTGTGTTTGTGGTTGTGGATGCAGGGGGCACTTTGGGAAGGCTCGCCCAGGGCACCAAATGTGCTAACCGCCACTGGTGCATCTTTTATCAATAGCTGTATTAAACTGTCTTAACAAATTAGCCCCACAATGGCTGGTCGGCTTGCAAGTGATAATTTTATACCCCATTGACTTGCACTGCATTGCTTACAAATGTTAATGTCCTCAGACTGAGACTGCTCAGAGTTTGGTCGGTTATCAATGTGCTAGTCATCTGAAACCTTGGGCTTTCACTTGGTAAGGCATAAGGCCTAATGTTGCTGCAGTGCCGCCTGTGTTTAATTTGAAAGCTGTTCACATCACCCCTGCCTCAATTCAGATTATCCCACAAGTCAGTCAAGTTATGTTTTAAAGGCTAATTTGTGTCCGTTTCAAAATCTGCATCCTGCAGAAACACAAGAAATTCTAATCTAACTACAATATCAAATATAACTGCTGTCCCCAAACAGACATTTTTAGCCTTTAAGTGGATATCCATGGGTCAGAGAATAAGCTTTATAAGTAGCTCCATGTGTAGTCACTGAAACTAAAGGCGACTGTATGTATAAAGTGCTCCCACACAAACACGCCTCTCTCTGTTGTTTTTACATTAATCTGTGTATGTATGAATATTTATGAAGGTATTATACAGACATCGACCATGTCTCCATGACTTTAAAGTTACCACAGGCACTAAGTGAATCTTTGTCTGAAGAGGTGATGACAGTCACTGGATATCTGCTGCCATGCCAAGATCAGGCGTGTCCTCGAAGTGGACCTTATAGTCCCCCTCTTGCTCTTCAAATACAAGGACCTGATTCATTTCAACAGAAAAAAGTGAGAGACAAAGAAGAGAGAGTTACAGTTTTGAAAAGTGGTTCTGGAATTAATCTTAATCTTCACTATAATGCAAGGAAAGCCCAGATCTCAGACCCCAGGGCTCAGCAATACAATGCTTAAAACATATTTAAGCCCCTTTTAAAAGGGCCTACCTAAAAAAATATATCAGTATCAGTCAAAGTGGACGCTATATGTAGTGTGTTCTGACTGCTTTAAGTCACCATCACACAGCCCTTTCTGTTGGCGCTACATTTTCTCAACCATATCACTTCCATGTCCCTACACAGAAGCCCAGCTGTGAACTGTATCAAGCCATGGATCAACTGTTTGAGTCAAAGTCTCAGCAGTTTATAGAAGAGACAACAAATACGATAAAATTTAACAAAAAAGAAAAAAAAAGGACTGATTATGACAGCAATAGCAAAATGGTGTTTCACCATGGAGACAAAGAGACAAAGGTAGCCTATAATGAATGAGAGAAGAAGAACTTTTTCAGTAGAAGGTGAGTGTGGAGGCAAACCTCACTGTGGACTGTAAACACAGAGAGCTGCGGCTGCCTGGACTTTGTTATAACACAGCCTCAGGATTTTTGTGAATCAGAAGGTGGCAACACTCTGACCAGTTACAAGCAGTCTCATTGAGTGCAAGCGCATAGATTAGTTGACACAGCTGTCAATCATGGCGGAAAACCCTCTCGTTGTTGATTGAATAACTCATTAAATCCAAACGTATCATAAAAACTCAGCTGAACAAAAATCTGGGTGATGAGAACTACCTTCAGTGACAGAAACCATCTTTGGGAAAAATGTATTTGGGTGTGCACTTTGAGTTTTTAGTTCGGACTATGTCCCTTTTACTAACATGGAAGGGCGGGCTTTAAGACCTATACTGCAGAGAGACACCAGGGGGCGATTGAGATTGAAAAGTTACACTTTGGGGCAGCTGTCATGTCTTCCATCTTTATATATAGTCTGTGGGTTGAACGGACCTGAAAAAAACAAGTGAATGAAAGTTTTGTTTCAGTCAGATTGTGAGACAGCCAGTAAAAGCACTTTGGGACCCAAACAGCTGACCTGCTTAACCTGCGTAATACAGTGCATGACTGAATTGGACTTCTCAATACAGCGTCCATTTAGACTGATGTTGATTTTTTTAGGGAGGACTTTTTTTAAAGTGGCTAAAATATGTTTTGATGTCAACTCCCCTCCACAGCAGGTTAATGCTCAGCTTTGAAGTGGTAGTTACCTCCGTTTCTGCAAACCAGGAGCGTGCCGACTACCAGCTACTGTACGTAACACAGTGTCTATACATAAGTATCTCATATAGCCCCACTTCAATAATCCCAAACTATCTTTTTAAGGAGTACTTTTGTAAGCATGTTTATTCAATTTGCAAACAACTTGTCATGTGTGCAGAGCTGTACCTGGTTGATTCCGCTGTTGAGAAAGGGACCAGGGAGGTAGAGAGTCTGCTGGGGGCCTATTGACCAGTAGCGGCCCAGATTCAGACCATTGATAAACACAACACCTTTCTCCCAGCCCTGTGGGCCCACAGACAGGTTTATGGATTGATTGATATGCATACTGTAAGTTTTTCACACCCAACACACCCAATTATATACATAGCATAAAAATAAAAATGATATGTTAAATTTAACTTACAGGCAGTTTCACAAATGTGTCACTGGGATAGCCATATACGAACAGCCTTCCTATGAAAAATCCAGGGAAGCTGGGAGTTTCAGGGAAAGTTTTCCAAGGTGCCTGATAGAGACTGAAAAAAGGCATCCACTTCAAACACTATTACAGTGTAATGAAAGTGATATGCAATGCTTTAGATTCAATAAAGTATACAAACCTATCAATAAAGCTGGGTTTCATATCCAGGCTGTACATTGTAAAATCGTGCAAGGGGATATTGTTTAATAAAATGCCCCCCACTAGACCTGCAAGAACATAAATCAAATTGGTATGTGCACTACCCACTGAGTGCTGGAGTGCTTTAGTAGTAGGCACAACAATGAACTGCATAATGTCTGTTCATCACCTTTATGCTGTTTGTCAAGGTCCCTCCCCTGGTGAACTCGTCCACAGTTTTCCACCAGTAAGCTTAGGGTACGCCGTCCCTGTAGGGATTGAGCTCCTTTATGTCTCAGCAAGTTTCAAAAGCCAAACAGCCAACACTTCAGCATCCATCACATCCCATAACTTTAAATGATTTTATTGGACATTTGCCATTATAGCCATACCTGAACATCAGAAACGGCCAGTTCCAGGCTTTGGCGCTTGAAAAGGCCAATGTAACTTCTATCGACAAAAACCTAGGAAGAAAAAAGCTAGAAATAAACATACTGCTGTTTAACAGCTAATTCACTAACTTTCTAGCTCTGAAATAAACGAACTGCTGTGTAACAGCTAATTTGCTAACTTTCTAGCTTGATGACGGACATTAACAGTGCACATTTTACCAGTGAGTGTTTTTTTTGTTACTTGTTCAACAAGTTGAGGTGAAGGACAACACTTGTGTTTGTATGTTAGCTGAATAAAAAGGTGACTTTAGCAGGAAAGCCAACGTGGGTTGCTGTTCAACCTTTGTGGCTCTTGTGTGTCAGGCTGCTGATATATCCAAACAGTTGATATTTTGACTTTACGCCTGCTCTGGACCAGGCATAAATCTTTCACTCAGTCTTAGTAAGAAGAAGGCTTAAGCCCAGATGGTGCAACTGGTATAACTAGCACTTAGAATGCCAAGTTCCAACTGACTTAGCTTAAGAACAGGGGCAAGTCCTGTTGGTGCCTGGACCTGTCTGCCATGCTCTCAGTGTGTGTGAAGACTAGCTGGCAGTCACCCTTACAGACATTTTCAACAAGTCACTGCTCCAGTCTGTAATCCCCATGTTTTACAAAGACCACCATTGTCCCTAGTTGCCCCCAGAAATACCAAAGCCTTCTGCCTGAATGACTCCCACCAAGTGGCATCCACCTCCACCATCAAGAAGTGCTTCAAGTGGTTAGTCAAAATCTTCATAACCTCCTCCCTCCCTAAATCACTATATATAGATATATATATAGATATAGATATTATGTTCTGCCTGTTGCCCTGTGGTATCACTGTGTACTGCATGTTTACATGGTATTGGTAAAGGGAGTTTGATAGTAACAACTGCTTTTGTAATTGTTGTTCATTTGACAAAAAATAACCTTGAGACTTGAACCTAGTAAACAAAGCCTCATTCCCACTCCACAAAAAACTCGCTTACACCCACTAACATCTGGATTTTCACTGGCAGTGGGAATACAGCTAATTGTCCATATTTAGCGGGTTTACTGGTGTTTGAAAAACCCACTTGCAGGCACTAATTTTGGTGGGAATGGGGTATAATAAGAGATTTTTTGAGGTGCTGGTATACCTTTTTGCCTTTGGACAGAGCCAGAAGACTTGCTTGCTCTAGCTTCATATTTTGTGTACATTACATATGTGTTGTATTAATTTAACATCTAACTTGTGTTAAGAAAACATAATCTTCAAAACGTCCAACTTTTTCTTCAAGTTAAGTTTCAATGACAATGGGGTGTCCAGCAGCTCAGTAGGTAGAATGGGCACCCCAGCAGCCGCAGGTTCAAGTCCAGCCTTGGCTTTTTGCTGCATGTCATGCCCTCTCTCTCCCCCTTTCACGCTATATCTTTCCTGTCCAATAAGGGCAAAAAAGCCTGTAAAAATAATTTTTAAAAAAAGTTTCAATAACAACCAACACATCGATGATCAGGATGTTTAAAATTAATTAATGGGGGGCAATCACATCTAAACAACATAAGGTCAGAGAGAGTGACATCATGCCATCATGTACCATAGACTGTATATTAAGGTTATTTATATACATGTCTGTGTCATGTACCATGAGGACTCACGAGGGCGCGGTCTCGGACATTGTCTCCAGACTTCAATAATCCTCCACTGGTGATGGTAGTTTCATACAGTGTGTATCCATAGGACTGGCCATTCCTGTTGTTCACAGGTAGATTCTCCATGCTTATTGGCTTGGCTGACTTAAATGGCTTCAAAAATATATATAAATGAATAAATAGATCACTTTAATTGAAGCAAAATGATTTTCATTACACATATTGACAACATATAGTCTAACACAAAACATACCCCCTCAGTAAAGCTCAAGGCATCCCATAATGACAGGTGTTGGTACATGATAGCTGGTTCATAAGCCTCCCTGAAATGCAGGGCCGGCATGTCAGGGAAGCTGCCCCCTCCTGCAAAGTGGTCACAGACAATATCAGGCACTGAGGTTAGTGGCAGCATGTATTTACATACTTTATTCTCATTGAATTTAGTGTGTCACTTACTGTTGTATTGAGAAAGTACATCTCTAAGGAGATGGTACTTTGGAGTGTACTCCCCAGCTTCAGACAGCGGAGCATTATAATCTGAAATACATCATAATGTAATATCAATGAACTGTTTTCTGCTGCCACCTGCTGGGTGTGAAGGTGAATGCTATTCTGTAGATATGACGGAACATACTCCCCAGCTCTGACATAGCAGTGTGTCATTGTTACAATGAAATCTTTTTAAATTTGCATCACTGACACTGCAAGTTTTTTTGTGACAGAGTACACCACACAGAGGGACCAACCATAGCTGGGGACCAGCGCATTGTAGAAAGGATCAGCAAGCGCTCCGCTCATGAAGCCAAAACTGGAACCTCCGTGGAACATGTAGAGATTCACAGACATGCCTCGCCTCAGCATTTCTCTCACAGTGGACACCATATCTAATGACAAGAAGTTCAACATGATCGCTGTTCAAAATACTGACTCCTTAAAAACATGAAGCAACAGGAAAATCCTAATACAGTTTTTAAAACAATTAATTGAGAACTTTTTGATGCCCTGCTGGTCTCTTTCCCAGAGGCTGCAATGCAACGACTCAAAAGTTGGCTGGCCCCGAAACCAATAAAACACTGAATAAAGCTGTGTCATGTTACAAATCAGTGTTTCTGTAATGCTGTTTGGGTCTTTTCAGACAGGCCGCTAACCTAGGTCCTGCTAATGTGTGCTCACCTTTTTCCCCTGATAACCAAGATAAGATCGAAACATTAAGGAGGTTTTCACCCTGAGCTGAATTATTCACAGAGGTTTCTTCCTTTGCAAGACAAACTGACCAGTGGTCTCATTTATAAACTTTGCATACACACAAAACAAGCTCTGAAAGTAGCCACTTCCCATGCAAAAGTTGTGATCTCTAACAAAAAACTTGAGGGGAGAATGTGTGCACATGTAGAGGAACTGACAGGGGACATTTGAGATGCAGCTGGTGAGATGATGTATTTAGGCCAGTTTGTAGATGATGTTTGTAGTAAATGTGAGAGGAATCATTACATGTGTCATGATGCCACTCACAATAAATTTCACCTATCATCTCACGTGGATCCAGTCTACTATAAACATTCATTCTAGCCATTTTGATTTGTACTAGTGAGCATTAACTTTTCCATAAGCATCATCAGCACTGTCTCAGAATAACATATCCTACCAGAGTGCAGAGGAGAGCATCAGACTATGTGATGCCTGCCCACGCTGGGCTGTGGAGCACCCCTCATGTTGAAATGCATACATAAAAAAGCATGAAATAACTGCAAAACACAGAATCAACAGTGTTAAATACACATCCTCTAATACTATATGAATCTTATGCACTGTTTTTTAAATGAGACCCCTGGTGATTTAAAAAGGTAAAAAAGCTGAATAAAGCAGTTTCGGTTTCAAAAAATCTGTGTTTTTCCAATGCTGCTAGTCACAGAGGGGCTGCTAACTACGGTGGCTGACACAAAACATGATTGGCTCTATTTGGTTTGTCTGTTCTGAGCTACTGTAGAAACATGGCGGTGCAACATGGCAAATAAAATATTCCACATCTGCTATAATATCTGCCATGTCCTATTACTGCATAACACTAACTCGGCTTCTTCTCTGGTGCACCCTTGTTTCCTAGATTTCCGGATCATGGCTGCGTCTGGATCATGGTCATGGTTGCACCAATGTTGTGATTCTACTCAGCGCCAACTTCAACTGCAATTATAATTAAAGATGCAAGTAGTGATGAATGGGCTCTCGCATCTCCGCACATGTCAGGGCTTCTGGCAGGACACCGACTGATGTGACCGTGTTTCTCTGAGAATGGGGAATACTCCACGCAGCAGTGAATTAGTGTTTCCTCCATGTAGTGTTGAAGCTGGAGATGCCTGTTTTTTTTTGGTTGTAGAATGGTAAAGCTATAACCAAATATTGACATGTAGATGTCTTCAGGCTGTGACACTTAAGCAGAATGTGACGTTCAAGACAAACTGAACCATGCAAAGTCAAATGACAATACTTCCTGTGTTATTATGGAATATTGAAATTTGCTGCCCACTACAGCTGACAGTCATTGTCCACAATTAACTTTTTGATTCAGCCAATTTGGCTGGAAGAAAAAATCTACTAACAGAGCATATTTTTTGCAGACAAAATAATAAAAAGCCCTTTTATCTTCACATTTACATTTATTTCAGTAAATGTAATTGATTTTGTCTAGGGCTTTTATTGTGAAAGGTAAGAACGGAAAAAGTGCAGCTACTGCACTGACACTGTCAATGTGAGAGCCAAAAAGAGTTTGCTGTGATGTTTCAAACTACGGGGACCTCTGTCTTAATATCTCATAACCTTCATCAGTATGCTCGCAGCATACCGGCTGCTGGTGATAGTTTAGTGATCAGCTGATGTCTCATGCTGTAAACAGAGCCGCAGAACAAGGAGAGCTCTAGACGGCTTGGCGCACCGCGCAGGTGACACAGACAGGTACAGGAGCGGCGGCACAGAGCAGCGATGCCATGTGCCCGTGAAAACGCAGCGGAGACGTTAAAAGTCCTCTCCTCCTGTCACCCTGGGACCTTAGATCGTCTTATATGTTCGCAGAATGATGAGGCCATTGTTTATTAATTTCACAGTATGTATTTCAATGTTGCTTACTGTGAAAACACTGACTGACTGCACCACCTTCCACTGTTCTGCAACTCTCTCTGTCACAAGGTGCTTGAGTGCTGAGAGTAGTTTAAAAATGGAGTAAGAGCGAACTCTGCTGGACAAACTGTAGACACAATTTCTAAACCACCAGCCATCATTTTCTGCATTATATGGTCTGTGAACAAAGTTTTTTTTTTATCAGCGATATTGGAAAAAATAAACGCTGATGTCAAAACGCTCCATTATGTCTGTAAAACACATCGGCTGATAATATCAGTGAATTGAAAAATCAGTCGGGCTCTACTAAAAATTCGCCCAAAAATTTCAATGAAATAAAAAATGATGGGATTCCTGTTGGGTTTAGGGCATGGCTCTAAGAGGCTTTTTTGTAGGTATTGGTATGTTACACATGTCACCTAGATTTCATAGCTCTCGGTTAAATGCGCCGAGGAGGCTGCTTTATTGAAAATTTCTAGGGGGCGCTACAGAGCCATTTTGACAGATCAATGCAAAGAAATCATATCAACTATCACAATTAGTGATTTTTGATGTTTCTAGCCATGTTTGTTGAGTTTTGGTGCATGCCTTGCCCCTCAAAAAGTGCTTCTAGTTTTATGGCAAATAATGTGTAACTTTGGCAACAGCGTTTGATGAAAACTCAAAAGATGAATTTTTGTGCATCATGAAGGTCTTTGCAGTATTCTGATTAAACATGAGGTTTATTGAGTTAACCTGCTACAGGGGAAAAATCAAAGAGCTACCAATGGGTGGCGCTATGACTATGATTCAAAATTGCACTGCAGATGTCTTCAGGCCCGGACTCATAAAAAAATCTCACAAATTTTGTAAAGTTCTGACCATCTAGGGTGAGGTTACAACAGTTTTTGATGTCATGTTGAACCATTGAAATTGTCCACCCGACCTCGTTAACACCTTTCAACGAAAACTCACAATATTTATTTTCAAGCATCATCTATGTCTTTTTGACTTTTTTGAAACCATTTTGAGATCAATCGAGTCAACCTACTAGGAGCTAGACGTCTTAGTGTAAAACTTTGCCTTTCTTGTGCCAATAGGTGGCCCTCTCATTATCACTTAAAATTGTCATATAGATGTGTTCAGGGTGGGACTCCTATCAAACGTGAAGTTTGGGTCATATTGGACCGTTTACTTCCTGGTTCATGGCAGAGCATGCAAATTAGAGGCCTCATACAGATCACATGGTGTGATGAAAACTCATGATTTAAATAACTTTTGCTGTCAAAGGTCTTATGAAGGTAGCCATAACATTTGAAGTCAATGTGATGAAAGCTCTAGGGCAAGTTCGAAAAATTACGACCCCTGAAAAGTATATATAAATACACCAAAATTACAACTTCACATCAAAATGGCTGACTTCCTGTTGGTTTTTACGGTATGGCCCCAAGAGACTTTTTTGTAGGTACTGGGGTGTTGCACAGGCCTCCAAAGTTTCACAGCTCTAGGTAAAATGTGATGCGTGGGCTGCTTCGTTGAAAATAAGTAGGGGGCACAACTGATACATTTTCTCCCACCCATGCACAAGACCAAAGTCTTTGGTCTGCAAAGTTTCATGACTTTTTGAATATGTTAAAGCCCTCAAAAAGGCAATTCATTTGAGAGATTTTTTTTCACACGGTGTAGTATTATTCTATGACTACTAGGTGGTGCTGGAGAACAAAAAAAAGTCATCAGACTTTACATCATTTGTAGACCAAAGCATGTTAATTCCATGTAAATCAAACAATAATTGTTTTACAAGGTATACTTCTTGTTGCCAGTAGGTGGCACATTGTGTATCATGCTTTACTGACATATTGATGTGTTCAGGGCTGCAACCTGATCGCACCCTTAAAAAATTTGGGGCTAATCGGTTAATGTGAACTGAAGTTACAGCTTCCTGTTTGGTGGCAAATACGGCATTGCCATGGCAACAGTGTTTATTAAAAACATCTGATCTTCACAAGGAGGCATCATGGAGGTCTTAAGCAGCTTTTGTACCAAGTTTGAGCTGAATGTGGTCAACCTGTAAGTGGATGCAGCTAAAAATAGAAATCGTGAATTCCTGTTTCCAGTAGGTGGCAGTATGCTGATAAGTCAAATGAGCCAAACACATGTGGTCAGGTCGGGCTTCATCAAGCATGAAAACTTTGGGGCAGATTGGACAATGTCTGTCTGACCGAGTTACTACAACTTCCTGTTTCAAGGCAAAACATCAAAGTTGAAAACCTAGCCACACCGACAGGGTATGACAAAAACTCAGGACTTGAAAAGCTTTTGATGTCCCATGAACTTTCGTTTCAGTGAAAGTCGGAACAAGCAGAGAATTTCAATCCTTCAGTTAGATATTTCATTTGAGATAATACTTCCTGTGGCCACTAGATGGCGCTGGAGACCACACAAAATGTATGTCATCTTGGTCTACATCATGTTTAGACTAAACCATGTAAATGTCATGTAAATCAAAGTATAGTTATATTAAAAAGTGGGTGCATTCAAAAAGCCACAAGCAGCATTACGTTATGTATAACTTACATTATTTTCTTTGGGGAATTCCAATATAAGCGGTTAACACTGATAGAGTCTTTTTCACCTATAAAGCCAATGAAAACATGAAGAAGCTTTCTCACCCTCTGGGGGCAGCACGTGGTGGAGGTCACCCCACACATCATACCAGCCCGTCCAGTAGTCCATCACCATGGTGGGGCTGTTGGGCTGACAAACAGCAGAGAGAAGATCGACACAGTTGGTTCACACAGCTCACTGTGCAGTATTTTATTAAATGGTTCCTTGACTGTCAGATACACACCTGCATAGCGTTCAGATCCTGGATGTCTTTCATATTCAGCTTCTGCAACTTAACTGATCTGATGGCTACAAGACGGAAAACACAAGGTAAGCGTTCTGTGTGTGTGTGTGTGTGTGTGTGTGTGTGTGTTAACCCTTTGACACACGACTAGCAAGAAAATTACCTGAAATTCAGCAAAAACAAAAAAAAGAAAAGAAAACGTAAAAAAGAAACAAAAAAAGGAACCAAAACAAAGGAAGGTTTTAGGTAAAGTTATTATTATAATAATCTCTCTTCTTCTCTCTCTCTCTCTGTCTCTCTCTGTCTCCTTCTCATTGTTAGGTCTGTTTTCTTAAATTTCTTGCAATTTTTGGGATATTTCTTGTCAATTTTCTCATTGCCTTTTTAGCCATGTTTCCAAAAGACATCAAACCAATTTGCTCAGGTTTCAATTGTTTAAATGCAAGTGGAAGGTGTGTCAACGCAGAACATGAAAATTAATGTTGTTAAGGTTTCAAAGGGTTAACAGACTGTACCTCCATCGACACTCCCCGACTTAATTGTATTGAGGTTGTCTGATGTGAGCAAGAGCTCGCTGATCCCTCTGTCCTGTAAAGCCTAAAAACAGATAAAACAAATAAAACAGAATGTCCCAACAGAGGATATGAGCATCACGGATCGATTCATTCCCTCTTTTTATACCTGTGTGTTTAAATGCAGTCTTAAGGGCACATTTAAACAAAGCAAGCCAATGACATTACCTCTTTAATGAAGAGCATGTAACTGTCATCCTTTGCAAAGGATCCATACTCGTTTTCCACTTGCACTGCAATAATAGGACCTCCTTTCTTGAACTGGAAAAACATCAACAGCAACATTTTTGAAAATTGTTAGGTTTAACAAACTGGAGTGATAACGAAGTTCTTCACAGCTTTAGTGACAGAGTGCTACCTGCAGTGGAACCACCTTCGGTATAAGTTTGTCAAAGAAAGTATTGACAGCCTGAGTAAAGCCTGGGTAAGTTGTCCTCAGCTTCATGCTGTCATCGCGGAGAAGCCAACTACAAAGAGATAGAAAACAAGCTGCAGAGTTAGGACTAAAGCTCCAGAGCTGTAAGCACAACAGAGGCATAGTTAAGTCAACATGAGCATTGTGTGGAGCTTTGTCCTGATTGCACCCACCAGAGCACTGTCACTTTGTGGGTCCCATCAAAATGATTTGGTGCTGGCCGCTTAAATTCACTTACAAATTTCATTTAAATTTTTCACAGATACAAAATAGTCAGAGCTTGTTGAGCTTAGCATTAACCCTGAGATTCAACCCTCTGAAACGTAAACAGACATCACCTTTCTTGCGCTGCTTTCACAGAGCAAGGAAAAAGGTCATGAGCAACCCGGTAAGAAATGTTCCACAAATCGCAAAAAAATTGTAGATTTATAAAATTATTCTTTTTAAAAGCTAGGGATAACAGTTTAGGGGGGGGAATAGAAAAAAAAAATTATATATTTATAATAACTGCATACTAAAGTCTTCATATTTACAAACATAATTGTTTACGCACTTTTTCCACGTCATTTACTTGTTTTGTTTTGTTTTGTTTTGTTTTGTTTTGTTTTGTTTTGTTTTGTTTTGTTTTGTTTTGTTTAGTTTTGTTTTGTTTTGGTCAGGTTTCAAAGGGTTAAACTGGGTTTAAATCTACATCCTATTTTAATACACAGAGTAGGTTTGAATGTATATATGTAATGATGCAGTGGTACCACGACTGTGACTGACACTGAAATACCATAGTGTACCTTATTCTGCTCTGGACAGAGGCAAGTTGATTCTAATCAGATTATTTAATAAATAGTTCCTGTTTGGAGCCTCAGTTGCCATGTTTTTACTTCCACTCACTATCCTGTTATCACAGTTTAGCATGTGTATGTAATCATGGACGTATGTACATGCTACGTTCCTGAATGTCAGTATCAAAACAAAAATATTACAGGAAAGGTAAAAATAAATTACATTTCAGATATCACATAGTATAGGTATTTTCATTTGAAATGTGTACTAGGTCTGATAGCATCATATAACTTAAAATAATTTTTAAAAATATTTCAAAGATTCCTTCATGTGTTACTAGTGGAAGTTTGCATACCCAGACCACAGATTGGGAACCAGTGCAATATGTATACATTTTTCATGTTACATGTAAATAATGCTAACACTACCTTGGCAGTCCTCCGAGATCCAGCTCAGAAGAAATATAGGGCCCTGGACATAAAATCACCCACAATCCCAGTTCAGCAGCAAGATTAATAAAGGCTCTGAAACCCAAGGAGAGAGGACAATGAAAAAGTATTGTCTGCACTAACACAAAGTCACACATATGGTAAGAGGGCGAGAGGCGGCAAAATCAACACAATCTCTTCGCAAGTTGTCAGATATTGCCGCTTTGCAGTGGACTTCCACAGAGCCGACTTCCGCATCTACATATTATGATTTAGGTATCCTTCGATATCTGCTATTTACAGGAGCTACAGGAGCATTTCATGTGGATGCGAAAGATAGCTTTTAGCTTCCTGCTCTTACTCCAAAAGCACTCACTAATTTATGAGTATAGAATGAGAATGGTCCTGCAGGAAGTGCTGTGTCTTAACCCACTCCCAACCGTGCACATTTTTGAGACTTTTTTCATATTCCAGGGAGGAGGCACTCAAGTCAAAAGTGGGGGGGTTAGTTATTCTGTAATAGCTGGCATAGTAGCATAGCACTGTACATTCAATAGTGACCATCTTGACTCTCTTATTATTATCTTATATTACTAAACTTGTACCTGCCTTACAACAGTGTGATTAAAAGCAGCAGTTATATCAATGATAGAAAAGAACATTGAGGCGTCACTTATCACTGCTGTATTGTTAATTGTTTGATAAGCAGCTCTTGTCAGAGAGATGCTGCTGTTGTCAGGTGGGACCTCTCTGCCTCTAGCTTCTCCCCTGAGCACTAGGCTTAGACAATGAGCAGGAAAGGAAAGTACTCCCAACACGCCTCAGAGCTGCTAATATTGTTGGAAGAGCTAGAGAGGAGGTGTAAGGTGTTTTCATTCTTATTGTAGACATGTTCAGGTTGCATATGTGGTTTAATGAGAGCATGGGCTGCCCTCTCATAAGCAGTAAGCTGTATGCTGATTAATGATGAGTGTGTTTATGTACCCCCCCCCCACTCCTTACTCTAAATCCAGCTGAGTGTGGAAGTTGAACACCTCTCTCTCTGGCTGGTGCAGACTCCATGGCACAGACCTGCAGGGATGCAAAATGTTCTCTGTCTCTAACATTCAAGCCATTCTTGGAAAACAAAACACATCCAAAGTAGTTTTCCTACGTTGTGAGTGTGTTGATGCCACAGGCCTTCATTTTTATTAGCCGGTCCCTCCAGTAGGCCCTGGGCACCCGGAAATAATGGATGGTTCCCCCCAGTATGTGGAAGCGTTCTCTCTCCAGGGTGAACTGGGATGAGTTTGCACACAGACCCACCTTCCTGCTCATTCTCCGTCCTCCTGCTGGCACGCTGGAAGAGACCTTCATTTGTGTCACCCTCACATAAAATAACACACAGGCTATTGTGCTTGAATAGAGCACATGGCATGCTGGACAGGAATCTGCAGACGTCTTGTGTTGGCAAGCACAAAAACATATTGGAGTTTAAAGGCAAGATAGATTTTAGCAGATAAGTTTAGCACTTGTTTTTCACATTTTAGCCCTTTGAAACCTGGGCAAATTAGCTTTATTTCTTGCAAAAACAGGAAGAAGGCAATGTGCAATGACAGAAGAAAATAATTAGAAGGAAAATAGTAAAGAGCACAAGAAAATTACCTGAAAATTATTTAAACAAAAAACAAAAAAGAAAACCAAGAAACATACAAAGATGTAACTGACCTGGAAAAAGCTTTTAAAATTATGGTAATTCTTTAATAGAATTTTAAATATGTAATAGCTTTTCCCCCAGACATTTTTCCCTAGCTTTTTAATTGTATGAATCCAGTTTTTTTTCAAGATGCTCATTGTCTTTTTTCCATGTTTTTGAATAAAATCAAAAAGTGATGTTGCTCTAGGTTTGAGTAAGTTTAAATGTTATATATACATGTTCACTTGGTATACTTTTCTTAAACACGTTCTATGAACAACAGTGATGCTTATTTGTTAGGTACAGGGAAATAGTTTCACTTCATAGTAGCTTCAGGTTTGTCATGTCGCCAGTAGAATATTCTTGTCAAGATTTCCTGTAAAGTGTCTGTGACAGTTTATAGTAGAGTATCACACCTTGTCTTGTGAAGACTTGCAGCATGCTATCTTGTCTGTTTTAAGATCCTGCAGTAGATACAAGCAGCCTCACAGTTTCTTTAACTGAAACAATCAAATGTGAACATGACTTACCTGAGATATCTGTACATGATGAAGCCAACAATGCACAGACAGAGAAGGGCACATTTCCTTTTGTGCACATTTCTTATCCTCAACACAACCATGGATGAATGTGAGCCGTTGTCCTGTGACAGAGGCAGCAGTCAAGTCAGCAGCAGCAGCTGAGCACAGACAAAAACACAACGCCAACACACCACCTCATGGGAGTGCCCCTGTGCAGTGCCATGGAAATCAAACACACCTCATAACATAACAAGCTTTGCATGTGCATCTGTTGAACATCTGTTTTTAAAATGTACAGGTGAGGATGCAAAATTAGTGCATATAAAATTATTTTCTTAATAATTATTTTGTCATTATGGCATCATGGCAGCCCTCCTCTTCCCTTCTGTGGTTATTGTTTGTTTTCACCTGTGTGTGATCCTTCATGTTTCTCCCCCTACTCTGTGTCTGTGTCTGTGAGTTTGGTGGGCGTGGCTTTCTCTGGCAGGCTGTTCCAGGTGAAGCTCATTCCAGTAATCAACCCTCCAGTATAAGAAGACCGGCTTGAGACTCACTCGTCGCCAGATCGTTCTGTCTACTTGTGGTAAACTCCACTGTTAATCCTGGCTCCCTGTTGGTTTGTGCATTTCCCTGTGTGCCTATCTTGTGAAGTTATGTTCTATTGTGTTTCTCTGCTGCAGATAGCCTTGTTCGTGCTTCCACGCCTCATTACCATCACCTGTCTGCCTGCTTGCCTGCCTGCTTGCTTGCCACTTGTCGATCCCCCTCTGGTCTGTGTTCATTGTTGTTTGTACTGTGGACGCCATTAACACGTTGAGGACGCCATGTTTCTTGATTGGAACACCGACTCACTTGGCACGCTTGGAGAGCTCACCGCCACTCACCATGTACCACTGGATCCCCGGACACGTCACCCGTCCCTTTGCACAATCCCACTGTAGATATCTCTGTTCACATTAAATCACTTGAATTTGTATATTCGTGTTTCTGTCTTGCACTTGGGTCCTGTGTTCCTCAGTCGTTCCTTAACAGAATGATCTGGCCAAAACATGGACCCAGCAGACACAGAGAATAACCCACAAGGTTTTTCTCTCCGTCAAGCAATTTCCTCGTAGGGGGTCCTGCTCGGCCAGCACTCCCAGATGCTCCAAGGCATAATGGAGTCACTCCACCAGCTCTCGTCCAACGTCTCTCGCATTGAAGGACTACGGTTTAATGCTCCCCAACCTTCGCCAGTTCCTCTGCCTCAACAACTGATATGATGGCAGTTTGGGTGATTGTAAAACATTTTTGTTTCAGTGCTTGCTTGTGTTTGAACAGTGGCCACTCACTTGTGCTAATTACTCAACCAAGATAGCATGTGTGCTTGGTTAACTCACGGGAGGGCAAGAGCCTGGGGTGCTGCCCTCTGGAACAGTCCGCTAACAGCTAACTCCACTTTTCCCCAATTTACCTCTGAAATCACCTCTGTTTTTGACCATTCCGCTACTATCAGTGACACCAGTAACCGCCTGCTCAATTTACATCAGAGCTCATTCAGTGCTGCAGATTACTCAATTGAGTTCAGGACATTGGCAGTTGAGTTGTGTTGGGATGACAGGGCTTTGCGGAATATATTTTTAAAGGGGCTGAACTAGAGCATGAAGGACAGCTTGGTTGGGAGGTCTGAAACTAGGTAACGAGAAACATGCAGAGAAAAGACGGCCATTTCCCCAGCCAGGACATTAACAGCCACCCTTGCTAAAGACCTAGCTTCCAGGTTGTCTAACCAATTCAATTCTCTGTGTTAATTCTTCCCCTGAGCCGTCTACAGCGGAACCCATGCAGCTGGGTAGAAGCCATCTAACCCCTGAGGAACAGAACCATCGCTTCAAGGAAAAGCTCTGCATCTACTGCGGGGAACCCAATCACCAACTTGCCACCTGTCCCTACCAGTTAAATGCCTGGTCTTACCAGTCACAGACGGGGTTCTGGTGAGTCAATCTGTGGTTCCTATTTCCCAAATAGTACATTTTGACGCTACTCTGTGTATCAATGGTAAAGATGTGTCCCTCACTGCTTTAGTTGATTCCGGTGCTGACGTTAACCTAATTGACACAGAACTAGCCAGGCTAAACCAGATTCCTACCATTCCACTAGATTCCTTGTTCTACAAGCGCTGAACAGTGAGGTCCTAGTTCGCATATCACATGATACTATTCCGTTACCTTTATTACTAGCCGGCAATCACCATGAGCTCATAAGTTTTCATGTTATGTCCTCTGCTAATGCTCCAGTAGTTCTGGGCCTTTCCTGGCTCCTTTGCCACAATCCTGTCCATGATTGGGCCACTGGGAGGGTTAGCTGCTGGAGCAGTCACTGTCATTCCTTGTGTTTACGATCAGCCCAGACCAGCTGTACTAATGTCGCAAGATCAAGCCCATCAGAACCTCCTGACTGTACCTTCTGTTTACCACCACCTCACCGACCTTATGACTGTCAAATTGACCTGTTGCCTGTAGCTCCGTTACCCACCAGCAGACTCTACAACTTATCAGCACCTGAGCGTGAATCCATGGAGCAGTACATCAGTGACTCCGTCAAATCTGGTATTATCCGTCCCTCCTCCTCACCTCTAGGTGCAGGCTTCTTTTTTGTTGCCAAGAAGGACAAGACCCTAAGACCCTGCGCATTGATTTCCAGGGGTTGAACAATATCACTGTGAAAAATAAGTACCCTTTGCCTTTAATCGACTCTGCTTTTGAACCCCTATATGGTGCCACAGTGTTTACCAAGCTGGATCTTCGCAAAGCCTACAACCTGGTCCGAATCAAGGAGGGAGATGAGTGGAAGACAGCGTTCAACAACCCCCTTGGTCACTTTGAATACCTCGTCATGCCTTTTGGACTCATTAACGCCCCCGCTGTCTATCAAGCCATGGTCAACGATGTTCTTAGGGACCTGCTCAACCAGTCAGTATTTGTTTACCTGGACAACATTCTCATCTTTTCCAAATCTGTTTAGGAACATATAATCCATTTTTGCCAAGTGTTGCAAAGACTGCTTGAAAACAAGTTATATGTGAAAGCAGAGAAATGTGAGTTTCACACTTCCTCAGTGTCATTCCTCGGGTACATCGTTGAGAGCAGGCAGGTGAAGATGGATCTGGCAAAGGTACAAGCAGTCGCGGAGTGGCCTACGCACACAACCAGGAAACGGCTACAGCGTTTTCTGGGATTTGCCAACTTTTATCTCCGCTTTGTTCGCAACTACTGTCAGGTGGTTGCACCCATGACTCGACTAACCTCTCCTTTTGTTCCGTATGTATGGTCCCTCGCTGCTGCAAAGTCATTCAAGGATTTAAAGGACCATTTCTCCTTGGCGCTTGTCCTCGTCCAACCGGATCCTTCCAGCCAGTTCATCGATGAAGTGGATGCTTCAAACGTCAGAGTTGGAGTGGTGCTTTCTCAGCGTTCAACAGGTTACTTCCTTGTGCTTTTTTTCTCCAGGAAACTTGCACTGGCTGAAAGGAACTACAATGTCAGCAACTGAGAGCTGCTTTCTGTTAAACTGGTGTTTGAGGAGTGGAGACATGGGCTGGATGAGGTGAAAACACCTTTTGTGGTCTGGACCGACCATAAGAACCTCAAATACATCCAGTCCGCCAAGCGGCTCAACTCTCTGCAGGCCGGGTGGGCCTTATTCTTTGGTCATTTTAACTTCTCCCTCACCTACCGTCCCGGTAGCAAAAACATTAAGCCAGATGCCCTCTTAAGGCAGTTTGGTCTGGTAGAAGAGGAAACCGACGCACCTGACACAATCCCTGCCGCCTTCTTGTCTGGTGGCATTTTTGACCTGGGAGGTTTAATCTGTGCTGAGACAAGCTCTAGACTCTAACCCTGATCCCGGTGGTCGTCTACTGGGTTGTTTGTTTGTCCGTACCCAGGTCCTCCAGTGGGGTCACTCTTCTCAATTCTCCTGCCACCCTGGCATCGCCAGGACCGTGTCCCTAATCCAGAAGCACTTCAGGTGGCCTACCATGTCAGTGGATACCCGCGAGTATGTCAAAGCATGCACCATCTGCACCAGAGGTAAAGCCTTCATCGCCCACAGCTGGTTTCCTCTGTCCTCTCCTAGTGCCTGGACGGCCATGGTCCCACATCGCCCTGGATTTTGTGACTGGACTACCCCTCTTTGACGGTAATTCACCATTCTAACTATTGTGGATCGTTTTTCTATGGCAGTTCACTTGTGCCTCTCACCAAGTTGCCTACGTCCTCTGAGACAGCAAGTCTTCTGTAATGTTTAATTGTGTTTCTCTGCTGCAGATAGCCTTGCTTGCTTCCACGCCTCATTACCATCGCCTGCCTGCCTGCTTGCCTGCCTGCTTGCCGCTTGTCATCCTCCCTCTGGTCTGTGTTCATTGTTGTTTGTACTATGGACGCCATTACCACATGGAGAACATCATATTTCGGGATCGGAACACCGACTTATTGGGCACGCTCTGGAGAGCTCACCGCCACTCACCACGCACTACTGGATCCCGGGGCACATCACCTTCTCCCTTTGCACAGTCGCACTGTAGATATCTCTGTTCACATTAAATCGCTTGAATTTGTATACTCATGTTGTGTCTTGCACTTGGGTCCTGTGTTCCTCAATCGTTCCTTAACATATTTTCTTGATAGTAAAATTTATTAAAACATCCAACTTTTAAACTTGAAAGATTGATGTTCAAAAAATTGTGCCTTTGTGTTGCTGATAAAGCACCTTCTGATGTTTGTTTTTTGTTGATGTTGTTGTTCTTGTTTGTGTTCTGTGTTGATTCCTTTATCGAGTGTATGCTTCAACACAAACATTCTATCTATCTATCTAGATAGATAGATAGATAGATAGATAGATAGATAGATAGATAGATAGATAGATAGATAGATAGATGATAAAATGTTTTCACCAACATACAACAGTAAATAAAGATGTGTTTGAGTAAATTCAGTTGATAAAAGTATTTGTCATTTGTCAACAACAGATCAATTATTGATAAAGACAGAAGATTTATCATCATTACTCTTCCTCTGACCGAATTTGACTTGTTTTCAAATGTATTTGTATCAGATATGTGGTATCCTGTTATCTTATCCCCCAAAATAAGATGGATGGGTCAATGGTCTTTTCATATAAAATTAATTGTTACTAATTTCATTGAATTATGGGTGTTTTACAGCGGCCAGACTTACGGTACCTGTTGCTTTCCTGGGTCAGTTTTCAGTGTCAGTCTGCAAGATGGCAGCCCTATTCTGCTTTCCAACGCACTCACACACACACACATGTATAAATACACAAAGCCAGCATTAGTAACATGTGCTAATGACCAGTTTCCCAAACAAATCCTTAACACACACACCAGTGGTGGCAGCAGTCTGAATATTGTTGGAGTATGTAAGTATATGATGCAATGTTCATGTTCATTCCTTATTTCTTGTTCATTCCTTATATGTGGCCATGTTTATTCCTTACATAAAAAAGACAAGATATAGTCTCACAGTAACTCTATGTTCTGGTTAATAGTTTAACGTTCTGTAGGATAAACTAACCTTTGGGGTCAGCAGTGTGAGTGAACGCATGAGTTCTGGGTGACAGTTTAACGCTTCGTGTGACAATCTAAATCTTTGATGCCAGTGGTGTGAGTGAAAGCATGACGTGAAGAGAGCTTGATACTTGGAGATATGAGGAGGAGATGTGTAGAATGGATGTGGGTCAAAAGGGCGTGAGTGTGTGGTATCTGTGATGTTGTTCAACAGGACACCCAGCAAGGGAAAACAACCCCTAATAAGGGATTGTCCTTGAAGTTGGCCAATCCCAAAAGTGATGCCATGCCGAAGCCAACCAGAAGATGATTCTACCTTCATTCCCATTTCCTCATTGTAATAGTATAAAAGACTGGATCAGGAAAAGACAGGTTGTCAGAATGCAGGCTGACTCGCTGATGTTGTCGGCTAGGGAGAGGCATTTCTGATCCAGAGCTCTGTAACTGCTTACTGCTTGTTGCTTGAAAAGATTCACTAAAGGTTCGAACTTATAATTCTAAATTCTGTGTGGACATTCACTCATTTGCTGTTTATTGAGTTGCCTTTAAGAATTCTGAACATAGCGCTCACCCTGTGAGGGTGAGAGTTTTTTTCTATTTGCAGCAATCGAGAGAAAAACTCCTTCAATATCAGTAACTTGGTATTAGATCTTTTTAAAAAATATACCTTTTGATAATCAAAGATTAAAAGTTGAAAACAGTGATGTTGGAAAAAGCCTTTGCAGGCATGAACACAAAACCATGTCTTTCACAATGAGTCTGTTGTGGCAGTGTTTTTGGATGAAGAAAAGGCATATAATAACAAAGGATTAATGATTAAATTAAATATGATGGGGATGGGAGGTAGAACATTTAAATGGATTTTTTTGTTTTTAAAGATTATTTTTGGGGACATTTTCCCTTTATTCAGAGGACAGTTGAAGAGAGACAGGAATGGTGTGAGAGAGAGGGGAGAATGACATGCAACAAAGGGCCGCAGGCTGGACTCAAATCTGGGCCGCTGCAGAAGCCTCAGGCATATGGGGCGCACACTCTACCTGGTTAGCTGGAAGCCACTCAATGGATTAAATATTTTTTATTTGACAGATTTATACAAGTCAGAATTGACAGCCTCATCAGAGAGATATGGTGGAAGAACAGCAACCATATAAAGGAAAAATTTAAAGAAGCAGTTAATGTGGTTTAAAAATATTTGTAGAAACGTCTTTGCACAGACTCATTCAACACTGATGTCATTAGTCATTTACCTCTGACAGTAGGCTGGATATTTTGAATAGAATACGTGAAACCTTCTGCAGATTTAAAAATATGAATATTGATGTAACACTTACATGGATCACAGCTCACAGAGGGATTAAAGGCAATGAAACTGTAGAATGACTAGTAAAACAGCTGAAACAGGAAGAGTTTATGGACATATCACTCAGCGAAGCTGTGGCGAAAGGAATAATCCAAAGAAACATCATTAAAGAGTGGCAGCATATACTGAAATCACAGGATGACACCTGTAGGCTATGCAATGTGACATAAAGTGAGAACCATGCTCCAAAGAGGAGAATATTTCAGCAGGCCTGAGAGTGGGATACGGACTGAATAAAACACTTCACACAATGAACAAGCATCCCTCAGAGCACGTGGTCATTGTTAAGAAGAGAAATCAGTGAAGTGTGTAGTTTAACACTGCCCAAAGTATTCACAGTATTCACAAGAGGGAAAGAAGAAAACAGTTTAAAATTATTTGTTTTTGTGTTTTGGGCAGGATAAATAACTGTGGCCCACACTCCAACATAGTGGGTGGCGGAACTGTACGTTAATGCTGGTTGCCACTATGCGATCCGCCAAAAAACCTAAAACGCAAAGAAGATAGAGGAACCACTCAGCGGCAGGAGTTTCAATCCGGACATATTTCGGGAAACACAACTTGGTTCACGTGGGGCGTCGAGCACAATCGATCCCTGGTGGAGCACTGTTCGGATCATCTCAGCTGCTGGTGAAAAGGTCAGTAGTGTGTTGAGTTGTCCAAGTCGATCACAAACTTGACATGCTGTGTGTGACGCGGACTGACAGAGCACGTGAAGCTGTCACAGCCTCAGCCACACTGACACACACACATACACACACATACACACACATACACACACAGCTGCACTGACATACACATAGCTATGAGAATATTGCACATGAAATGAGTGTTACACAGGAAGGCAGAGGTATTCCGGTGCCGTGTTCAGTGTGGTGATGGCTCTGGGGTAACAGCTGTTCATAAGTCTGTCTGTGCGTGCGTTGATTAACCTGCAGTGTTTTCCTGAGGGCAAGGGCTCAAACAGGTGATTGGCGAGGTGAGACAAGTCTTTCAGGATGCAGGACGTCTTCTGTGGACGTCGTCCTGATCAGATGGACGTGTGTTTGTGATGTGTTTGCTGTGATTATGACCTTCCTTCCTGTCAGCCACAGAGCTGCTGCCGAACCACGCCAGGATCCCATGAGTCAGTGCTCTCAGTGAAGCAGTGGTTAAAAGACGCCAGCAGCTGCTGTGCCTGATTCATAATACATCCATGGTTTTGGCAGGTTGGCCTTCCTGACTGTTCTCAGGAAGTAGAGCTGCTGTTGTGTCTTTTTGACCAGTGTGTGTGTTGTGAGATTGTCTGAGAACTGGAAACTCTTTCCACTTTCTCTCCTTTTCTGTGCAGTAACTACAAATGTTAAAGAAATTACTCAGAGCAATTTTTTGCTTTGCTTTTAGCAACAACAACAACAAAAAAAATAACAATGGCAAACTGAAAAATGTAGAGGGCTTCAAGTCAGTTTTGCATATTGAGCAGTTTTGCAGTTGACATAGTCGAGTATTGAAAATGACCAATTCTGAAATCATACAACTGTCGTTCAACATTAGATCCATGTTAACAAATAATGTTGATGGTTGTGTTTAAATGACTGGAGCATAGGTTGTATTAGAGTCAAACAACATCCCCTCCGGCTCTCTGTGATCTTTTCACATCTATTTATTTATTTATTGTTTATATTTTTTATATAAATTCTTAGAACTAGTTTTCTTTCATGTACTTATTTGGCTGTGCATTACTTGTGTAATTTGTTTTTGTTAGTTTTCAGAATAAAATGCCAAAGAAAAGCCAAACAAAGACTGTAAAGAGACGAAGCAGTGATGACGAGCAGCCCCCTCCCAAACAGAGCAGAGACGTCCCATCACCTCTGTGCTTCAACAGCCCAGAGAGCCTGTTTCAGAGCCTCATCCAGCCCATGGGTACGGAGCAGTTTTTCAGGGAGTACTGGGAAAAGAAACCCCTCCATCTCCAGAGGTCTGATCCCAGCACAGCCTCCTACTACCAGTCTTTGTTTCAGCTGTCTGACCTGCAGAACCTGTGCTCCCACAATCTGGAATACTACAGGGATGTCAATGTTGTCCGCTGCATCAGTGGCAAGAAGAAAGTGCTCAACAAGCAGGGGCAAGTGAAGCATAGTGCACTCAGTAAGAGCTTTGTCCAGAATAAAGCCACCATCCAGTTCCACCAGCCACAGAGGTTCAAGGTGAGAGTGCCTCCAGCAGAGGGTAAATCATAACTCTGTTTCCTTTGAGACAAATGATGCTACTGCTCATTTTAGTCCATCAATTAGTTACTCATGTACACCACATTCCCTAAAGCTGCACTAATAAGTATTCTTATATTGACAACAGATCATCTGACTATGTGTAATGTCAAATTGGTCATTTCATCAGCAAGCTTTTGAAAATAATAAGTTAGCAGTTGTGTATTAGGCTGTCTGCTCATCAGACCTCGTGGTACGTAGTGCGAAATTGAGGCATAGCAGCTGTTTTTTTAGTGTGTTGAATTTAGTTATTATTTTTCTATATCTGTTTAATCACAACTTAATAATTTTTTATGTCTAGCTTCCGTTGGTCTTAAATTATTGACTTGTCTTTATTGTTGTTTTTACTGTCCACATCAATGGCTGTAAAAAATAAAAATTAAAAATTAAAGAATGGACAACACATCTCCACTTCCTCCCATTGCATAAAAGGCAAGGCAATTGCCTTTTGTGCAATTGCCTTTATTTGTGTAGCACATTTCATACACAGGGCAATTCAAAGTGCTATACAGAGTAATTAAATATAAAAACATAATAAAAGATACAGATTTACAATAAAAGAGAAAGAGATAAGATAAAAAGTTTAAATCAATTACTAAATTACTAAAAAAAAAGTGCAGACAAGAGGTGCAAAGACAAAAAGATCATTTAAAATGATTTAAAATCAAGTTTAATAATAAGTTGGTAGTCAGCAGGTGGAGTAGGCAGTGTGAAAAATGAATGTTTTTAGCTTTGCCTTAAAAGTGATCAGAGTCTGGGCTTGATGAACCTTATCTGGGAGTTTATTCCAGGTTTGTGCTGCATAATAACAAAATGCTGCTTCACCATGTTTAGTTCTGATTCTTGGGACGCTCAGTAGGCCGGCCCCTGATGTTCTAAGGGTCCTTGAGGGTTCATAAGTCACAAGCATGTCAGAGATATATTTTGGCGCTGAGCCACAGGTTGATTTGTAGACAAGCAGTAAGATTTTAAAATCAGTTCTCTGAGTGACAGGTAGCCAGTGTAAGGATTTTAGGACTGGAGTAATGTGGTCATGTTCCTAGTTTTTGTCAGGACTCTCGCAGCAGCATTATGAATAAGCTGAAGTTGCTGAACAGCTTGTTTTGATGGAAGGCCTACAAACAGACCATTGCAGTAATCTAACCTACTAGAAATAAAGGTGTGGGTGAGGCTTTCAAGGTCTTGCTGTGACATTATTCCTCTGACTCTGGCAATGTTTTTTAAATGATAGTAGGCAGATGAAGTTACTGATTTGATGTGACTGTGGAAATTTAAATCAGAGTCCAGGATAACCCAGAGGTTTTTTGCTTGACTCTGAGTTATGAGAGAGAGGGATTCAAGGTGAGAGCGGACACTCTGCCTTTCTTTACATGGCCCAAAGACAATGATATTGGTCTTATCTCTATTGAGTTGGAGAAAATTTTGATGCATCCAATCATTGATTTGCTCAATACAGTGACACAGATGTTCTGCAGGTTCATAATCACCTGGTGAAAGTGATATGTATATTTGTGTGTCATCTGCATATTGTGGTAGGCTACTTTGCTATTTTGCATAATCTGGCCTAATGGAAGCATATAGAGATTAAACAAGAGGGGTCCTAAAATGGAACCCTGTGGGACCCCACATGTCAAAGTCATCTTCTCTGACTTACAGTTTCCAATTGAGACAAAGTACTTCCTGTCATGAAGATATGACTTGAACATTAAAGGACAGTGCCAGAGAGTCCGACCCAGTTTTCTAGTCTTTCTAATAAAATTGTGTGGTCCACTGTGTCAAAGGCAGCACTTAGATCCAGTGCACTAAAAAGAGGCGGAATCGTGTTAAGGCGGATGTCATTTTATTACCTTTATGAGTGCAGTCTCAGTGCTGTGATGGGACCGAAAACTGACTGAAAGTTATCATAGCAATTGTTTAGTTTTAAAAAAGTTGCTAAGTTGCTGGTGGACAACTTTTTCAATAACTTCACTGAAAAATGGTAAGTTTGAAATCGGCCGATAGTTGTTCAGTACAGTGGCATCCAGGCTGCTGTTCTTTGGGAGAGGCTTGATGACTGCAGTTTTCAAAGCATTTGGAAAAGTGCCTGATTGGAGAGACAGATAACTGTGAGAGTGAGTTGTTTATCAGACTACTCAAAACAGTTTTAAGGAAGCTAGTGGGTAAAACATCAAGGCAGCAGGTGGAGGAACTGAGACTGGAGATAATTTCTTCCAGTGATTTGTCACTGATGGCCTTAAATTGTTCCATACTTAGTAAGTTACCTTGGGAAGTCTGCAGTGATGGCACATTATTCTTTGGCATTGAAGAGTTAATTGTAAGTCTGATGCCTTGAACCTTGATATTAAAAAAGTCTGCAAACTTTATACATTTGCTGGTGGAAACTAGTTCTGGAGATATTGGAACAGGAGGGTTAGTTAATCTGTCCATGGTAGCAAATAACACACGTGAATTTACTGTTTCTGTTGATGATCTCAGAGAAAAATGACTGCCTTGCACTTCTCAAGGTCAAATTATAAATGCGGATGTTTTTTATAGATTTCAAAATGAACGTGAAGCTTTGACTTGCCATTTTGTTCTGCTTTCCGGCACTCCCTTTTCTGGACTGTTACAGAAGGAGTGTTTCTCCACGGTGCCTTTTGCCTTTACTTATTAATTTCACCTTAAAAGGAGCAATGGCGTCAATTACATTTGCAATTTCAGAAGTGCAGGAGTTCAAGAGATCATCAACATTGTTTGAGATTGTGTCAGTTTCAAATTGGTGGCTTCCATGAAAAGTGTTCTCACTGAAGTATTTTTTTCTTTGTTGATCTTTTAGAATCACAGATCAAAAAATACACAGAAATGGTCTGACAGAGCAACATCCAGCACAGTGACATTTGAAATATTACCACCTTTAGTGATGACTAGATCTAGAGTGTCCTCTATTGTGGTCGGCTCTCTCACATGTTGACAAAGATCAAATGTTTCAAGTATTGCAGAAAGATGTATGGCATTTTTCTCACAGACATTATCCACGTGTATATTTAAAATCACCCGTGATGACTACACAGTCAAATTCTGTGCAAAAAATTGAAAGCATCTCAGTAAAATCATCAAGAAATTTGGAGAGTATTTTGGTGGCCTGTAAATAACTGTATATAAGATACATGGAGAGAATTTCACTTCCATTTTAAATTACATATATACAAAAGATAAAAACTCACCAAATGACAGCTTCTTATAAAGAAATCTGTCCCTGAAAAGGGCACAGACACCACCTCCTTTTTTGTTCTGCTGTGCTTTAAACTCAAATCTAAAACTTGGTGGGGTGGATTCAATAAGAGCAGCATTTCCATTTTTGTTGTCCAACCAAATCTCAGTTAAAAACATAAAATCAAGCTTATAAGGTTATAAAATCATTGATTAAAAGTGACTTATTACCCAAGGATCTGATATTAAGTACAGCTAGTTTCAAGTTTGTTGAAGCAGGGCCTGAGATACTCTGCTGACAGGGAATTTGAATCATATTTTTAGGATTGAGGATCTTACTGTCACCCTCTTATCTATTCTTTGCCGTTCCCAAAACAGGTTAAAGTTATCAATAAAGTTTCTTCCTTGAGACTCACAGGCATAAGCAAAGCAAGGAGGCGACTGAACTTACTGCTCCTTCTGTCAATCGTTGGGAGAGGCCCACTGATGAATGACTGAACTTTCAGCTTGTCAAGTCTGTCAAAAAGTTCCAAGAAATCCTTTTTTAAAACTTCAGATTCTCCTCTCCTGGTGTCAACGGCTCCCTCATGCACGATGACCTGTTTGATTCCAGGGTGGTTTGACAGCTCCTGGGAGAGAAGTCCAGTTATGTCACTGTTGATCCTCTCATTGTTTACAGCACTGATAGCACCGTCTCCCACAAGCAGGACATCTCTCGCCCTCACCTCTGGCACAGATTCTTTGTCCTTGAGTGCCTTGTGCTTCTTCTTCTGTATGCCACGGCGAATTTCACGTTTCCCTTCGTGAATCTGATCATTTTTAATTCCCTGCTTCCCATTTATAAAATTGCTCTCTGGCTCGTTCACAGTTAGATTAGACAGTGGTTGATGTTTGTTTCTTAGCTGTATGCCTGGCGATGCTGTAATTCTTCCTGTGATACCAACATTTGTTTTTCTGATTCTGTTCGGTTTTGGCTTAGCACCAAGTGTATGCCAGGCGGCAGTCATATCAGTCTGTTCGGGTCCCGTTCTAGTAAGTTTGGGGAAAGACAAATATTTGAGGTAGACTTAGCTGTCTTATTATTGGATGTGATTGGAAAGTCCTCTTTGTACAGTGTGTAGTCCACACTTGTTCTGTCTTATTTTCGGCTTGTTAGTCAGCTCTGAAGCACTTTAAACTGCACCAACCTGTATGAAAAGGTGCTCTACAAATCAACTTTTATAAGTGTGTGGTTGTTATAAAGTTCTGCTAAAATGCAGCTGTGCAGTTTCCACATGCTACTCTGATGTTACCATTTAAGACCAATTGACACAACAGCAGCAGCAACTCACTCACTGTGGGTTTTCTTTTATGTGATTTGTGGTATTCTTCAAATTATTTTGATAAAGTGGAAAATATGAGTTTCAGTAGTCATAAAGGTTCACCATATATATGAAAATGAATCTGAAATCTCAGATCTGACTGTTGAGTAACATTTGTTTGGAACAGTTGTGATGTTGTTGTTGTTGTTGTTGTTATTGTTATGTGTTGTCAGGATGAGCTGTGGAAGATCCAGGAGAAGCTGGAGTGTTTTTTTGGAGCCTTGGTGGGCTCTAATGTCTACATCACACCACAGGAGTCCCAGGGCCTTCCACCTCACTACGATGATGTTGAGGTACAACACTGAACCTGTGACTGGACTTATCAGCAGGCTGAGCCCCTCCATATCTATAGCACACTCTTTTTCCACAGTTAATTAAATATGTATGACTAAACCCTTTAATAGGGGTGGGGATTGTAATTATGGCCCGAGCACTGAATGGTGCGAGGACCCTCTTGAAACTAAAGGAATTATTATTATTATTATTATTATTATTATTATTATTATTATTATTATTATTATTAGTAGTAGTAGTAGTAGTAGTAGTAGTAGTAGTAGTAGTAGTAGTAGTAGTAGTAGTAGTTTTTTCTCTCAAATGAGTTGCAGTTTTAGGGCTTTAACATATTCAAAAAGTCATAAAACATTGCAGACTTATCAGGTCTGGTGAAAGATTTGATATTTTTAATGGTCTCGTGCATGGGTGGGAGGAAATGTATCAGTTGCGCTCCCTACTGATTTTCAACGAAGCAGCCCCCGCAGCATGTTTTACCTAGAGCTGTGAAACTTTGGAGGCCTGTGCAACACCCCAGTACCTATAAAAAAGTCTCCTGGGGCCATACCGTAAAACCAACAGGAAGTCAGCCATTTTGATGTGAAGTTGTAATTTTGGTGTATTTATATATTTATTTTCAGGGGTCATAATTTTTTCGAACTTTCCCTAAAGCTTTCATCAGATTGACTTCAAATGTTATGACTACCTTCATAAGACCTTTGACAGCAAAAGTTATTTAAATCATGAGTTTTCATCACACCGTGTGATCTGAATGAGGCATCTAATTTGCATGCTCTGCCATGAACCAGGAAGTAAACAGGAAATGGTATGCAACTCTGCTGTAAATGGTCCAATATGACCCAAACTTCACATGTGTGATAGGAGTCCTACCCTGATCACATCTACAGTATATTACAATTTTAAGCGATAATGAGAGCGCCACCTATTGGCACTGGAAAAGCAAAGTTTTACACTTAAGACGTCTAGCTCCTAGCAGGTTGACTCGATTGATCTCAAAATGGTCTCAAAAAATCATTAAGACGTTGATGATGCTTGAAAATGAATATTGTGAGTTTTGGTTAAAAGGTGTCACCGTGGTGGGGTGGACAATTTCGATGTTTCGACATGACATCAAAAACTGTTAGTTAGTCAGATCTTTAAAAAATGTAACAAATTTGATAAGAGTCTACGCCTGAAGACATCTGCAGTGCAATTTTGAATCATAGTCATAGCACCACCTATTGGTAGCAGGAAGTTACCTTTTTACTCTTTGATTTTTACCCTGTAGCAGGTTAACTCAATTAACCTCATATTCAATTAAAATACTGTCAAGACCTTCATGATGCACAGAAATTACACTTTTGAGTTTTCATCAAACACTGTTGCCAAAGTTACTCATTAAGTGCCATAAAACTGGAAGCACTTTTTGAGAGGCAAGGCATACACCAAAACTCACCAAACTTGGCACACACATCAGAAGTCCTAAAATGTGATATCTGATATGATTTTTTTTTTTTTGCACTGATGTGCCAAAATGGCTCTGTAGCGCCCCTTACAGATTTCAAAGAATCAGCCCCTGTGGTATATATTACCTAGAGCTACAAAAACTGGGGAGGCTTTTGTAACACCCCAAGACGTACCAAAAAGCCTCCTGGACCCATACCCTAAACCCAAAAGGAAGTCAGCCATTTTGAATTGAATGTGCAATTTTGACAAATTTTAGACCATTTTCATGGGTCGTAATTTAGCGTTCTCCTACAGATTTCATCCGATTGACTTCAAAATTTAAACATCCTCTCAGAAGGCCCTGGACATCAAAAGTTATTACATTTGTGAGTTTTCGTCACGTGTGGCCGTTGCTGAGCCACACATTTCCATGTCTCGCCATTAACGAGGAAGTACAACTTCACATCTTTGATGACAGTCTTGTCCTGAACACATCTACATGACAACTGTTACTTATAGCGCCCCCTGCTGGCAACATGAAATGTCATAGAAATTACATGCTTTCTTCTTTGATCGA